>NC_089272.1:62795273-63095523 GCF_963678975.1 Dysidea avara
CATTCGCTGTTCGACTCTCATTACGTAGTGCTCAACATGCCAGCGTGATCACTCAATCGCCATATAGACTAAGCGCCAGACTAATCGCCATAGTGATTCCCTCGAGCGAAAAAAAGTAGCTAAATAGACGTTTTAAGTAAACAAAACCCTACTACTAAACGATACTAGTCTAATTCTTACTATTCACACTGGCTAAACTTGAATCTGGTGGCATGACAAAACTGGTTACCACAATCGAACGTAAAGGTTAGTATTATTTAGAATATATTTGTTTTATTGAGTCATTGTCGAAGTGGACTACTGTTTAATCTGGGCTAAGATGGCACCAGACTAGTAAGGTGTATAAGTACGTTTATATATATGTAGACTAGAGTTGTGGCCACCCGTGTTGGCTTTTTCGATCGCCATTGGCTGCTTGTAAACATTATACGTATTGGTGACGTTATGGCCCACAATCGACCTTTACATGTCAGTCTATAAAAGAATTCGAGTGATCTGTGAAGTGTCCTTCCACCTATTAAGTGAGGTGTCGTAGTGGTCTTCGCCACCGGCATTTGTGCTATGCTGCACAAAACCGCAGCCAGTGCAATATCTGTATATTGCACTGCGGTCGGTGCATTATAACGTATAATGCACTCGTTGTGGTCTACAAAACCGCAACCAGTGCGCTATAAGTTATAATGCACTCGCTGCAGAGTGCAATATACAAATTATGGCACCGGCGGTGCCTTTGAACTGCCCACGCAGAGTGGTACATATCTTATTAGTGCACTTCATGATCAGTGTTGAGCACGTGTAACGGCGGTTGTTTCCTGAGCGGTTATCCATACCGAATTGTTTAGAACCTTGTACTTCAGACTATCTCTCACAAGTATATTTGCCAAGATAGACTAGTTGGTTGTTAGTAAAGGACAGCAAAGGCACAAAATAATTGTTTGAGCGATCTTGGATGCGTATTTCTACACACCACATATCAGCCTTTGAACAGACCACAGAATGGCAAAACTTCTACTGCTATGCTGAAATAGGTTAGTAACTTACAGTCCTATGTACTTAACTTAATATAATAACTTACTGATCTAGTTGGCTTAACTTAGTACAAAAATGATAACAATATAAACTCCATCCCACAATCACAAGTTTTCTAACATTACGTGTTGAAGCATAGTAACGTATTATTGAAGTTCTAACATATGGGTAACATTCTGGTGGCTATTAGCCCTTATTATTAAACCACAATCGATCTTCAGATGCAAGTTCTTTCACCTATTAGGTGAGTGCACCCCAAGTGATATATATCACTTATACCATGGCTGCTTGGTATTTGCTGATATTATACACCTACAGCCCTCGGGCTTTGGGTGTATATATCAGCAAATCCCATGCAGCCGTGGTATAACTATTAAATATCTATATCTATATTATGGCAACCAAGTGAAATATGAGAGATATATAGATGAATTTGACAGTTGGTGTTGAAAAGATAATTGGTCAATATTGCCTTTACCAAAGCAACGCACATGCCAAACATTACTCAATAATATAAAATTAGTTATTTATTTATTGAGAAAGGCATCTATACAGTATTTCCACATACTAAGTTTTCATCAGAATTGGAAGGATGGGTACTAATAGGTTACATTTCAAGAGTAATGGTTTTGTCCTTTGAAAAGGAGAGGAGAAATAGAAGTCCAGTCATGGATTGTTTCTCCTTTCTCCACCTTTTCAAACACAGCAACTCAAAACAGGCTGTAGGACCAAGTGCCCTACAGACCTTCTGCACTTGTGCTATAAAGCCTTAATAAAAAAAGTTAAAAAATAAAAGAAACAAAATGCACACACAACAAGGGTATGGTACAGTTGTCTCATATACAAATAACAAAAGCATACAATATGTACATAATAAACACCATCACCATAGCAACACAAGACCAGTGGTTGTGATAATCATTGAATAAGTTAATACGTTTCTTTGAATAAAAAGAATCACCAAACAAGTTACATATGTCTGTGATAGAACATCACTAGCACAAGCACAGGAACTCTTCAATTATCAGTATTCGCAGCTTAGACAAATCTTGAAACCATATAGCTATATTCATCTAGTATAGATACTTAGTAATATACTGCTTCATGAGAAATGGAAACATATTGTGTATGAATTTCATTAAACATTTTTGAAAATTAGCCAATTAGGGTTCTGCCTACGATGGTCAGTAGTAAACAATGTTACTTGAAAATGACAAAATTTGACCAATATATATAAATATTGGAGCTTTTAAGGTTGAAATGTTTTCATTGCCATCCAAGAATCCCCCTGCTCGTATATCTACATGCACACTGTTGTACGTGACTCGCTGTGGGATTATGGACAGTATAGGATTTGCATATCTTTCCTGAGACATCTTTCTACTGTCTTCATCCTTTAGCAGATGTACAGTATGTAGGTCTGAACTATGAAATACCAACCAACAAGCCAGAATTAGCACAGTTAAGCTGACATGTGGCAAGCACAACAAGTAAATTAAAAGACACATAAATTCCAGACGTACTGAAGTACTCAAGTGGAAGTTCAAATAAATACAATTTCCGACAGTGGAGGTTATGGGAACCACAGCTCTATGGTGTACAAGTATCCATAATGACTATCGGACTATCGGCACTAAGATGGAATGTTTTCAAAGAACTATGAATTATGGAGAATTTATAGGAGCTGTGAAGACAAGAAATTGCAATCAACTCTGATATATTATGTGCCAGTTATGCATATTATGTGCATATTATTGCAATTATGTGCCAGTTATGTGTCTTATGTTTTTACCTGCCATTTACTTGGCTATAGCTGACACCTTCAGCTACTGTGAGGCAGGTCCTCCTGGTGGTAGCGGAACACCTGCCTTGAGTATCCTACCATGTCTCACAGATGTTATAGAATTATCTGTTTAATATAACTGCTAGTTTAGAAACTTTACAACTAAATAGACCAGAGATGCAGTAACAGTAGATGTGTTAGTGTTTATTTCATGCTTGCAGCTTTGTACAGTTGGTTATGAGACTGCTAATGTACAAGTATCTCAAATATGGCGAACCTCAATCAATAGAATCACCAATGGATCATGAAATTACAAAATACACCTTGGAATTTAAGTCTGTTTTTTACAAAGAAAAAAAATGTTATTCTTCCCAACAAAGGTGAAAGAAGCCTGTTGTAAGGCCAATAATAGAATAACAAAAGTACCACTGATGGTACTTCACCATAATACTGAACTTCACATGAAAATGGAACACATGCTAGTCCTATAGCAGTGTTACATGGAGACAACAAGTCTCACAGGTAATTGACTATACCATAGAACAAGCAATGAATTACAACACATAAGAAAAGAATGCTTTAGCTTAAAATATAGGATAACATTGGCCTAAGGGGAAGCCATGAAAACCAGACTGTCAACGAGTCATTCTATGAGTAAATTGATAAGTTTACCCACTGTAACAAAAGTGGTCAGACTCTTGACACACAGAATTAATAATCTCAGACCCATGGGCGACTTGGACCTACAGCAACATGCAGTCTAGGTATGTGTTAAAGGTTCCATGGGATCTGAAGCTTCCTCTGTGTTCAAACTAACTTTATTGACTAAAGTACACAAATAGTATGTTGTTTGCCAAAAAGTTCTTTGATTTACAGTTTACTACAAAGTGGCCATAACTTGTATTGTGGCAATTCTTACACTACAATGCACACACTGTATCATACCTTAAGTACACTACATCACATCCTTACAATGATACAATCATGATGTGCTTACCATGCAAATTGGTCTTAGCCTGATATTGCAAAGTAATCAGTGTTAGATGGATTAGTGAAGATGGAAGAGTGGAATTTTGTGATTTTTATCATCTTCACATATCAACATTCTGAAAATATGTTTGGGTATAAACTTAAACGAATATAAGTGTGTATGTACATTGCTTATTCTACAACACTAATAAAACTAATACCAACACACACTACATCACACACACACACGCACACACACACGCATGCCACACATACACACACACCACACAGTCAAGGAATAAGTACAGTCAAGTGGTTTCATAACTTTGAATCCAAAATTCAAGCTTCACAGTTAACAGTTAACAGTATTTTAATTTTTTATTATGTGCTACACGTAGCTCTAGCGTATACTCATCAGTAGAGGGAAGAAAAGCTTTAAGCAATACTTTAAAATGTTACATAGTTTTGTTAGGAATTCAGATACGTATAAGCTGTCACAGCACAAGACTAGCAAAGGGTGGTGTTCTCCGAATATCATTACATATTTGGATCATGCTTCATGGGAACATTGAGGTGATATACTTTCTCTTGTACGTACAATTGGTTGTCTAGGTGAAATAGATAAAACACTTATTTTGTAAACACAACAATGCTATATTTCATTACATCACCCACACATTTTATTTCATCCCCAAAACAATCATTTTAATGGCTACTTCTGGGTAGTCAATGATTTAGTTATAGGTTCATGTTATGTGTCTTCCAATACTTCAGATATTACAGAGATTCTGATAGTTCTTGTACAATAACAAATGTAAAGTGGAAGTCATATGCACGTGATTCAAGTTTAAAGAATTTGATTGGTCAAAATCTTGTGCACATGACTTCTGCTTGTTATTGTTGTCATACTAGAACATCTGTACAGACTTGTGATTAAGTAATGCAACATTGAGGTGACCAATAAATACTTCACTTCAGTAATTTTAGTCCAGAGAACACCTGTCAAATGTCCAAGATAATGTGATGGTCTCCAGTGCTGCCACTGGACTTGTGAAATTGTGTGTTGTCAGTAGGATGCTCAGAGTAATGCGTTATAATTGTTTAAGCTAAGAATGTTATGTCTCTGGAAGTAGGAAGTCCATGATTGGTCTGGCAGATTTCTGCACCATTATAAAATTCTCAAATACAGATGAGATATCCAGCCAAGTCTAGCCACTCTTCCAGACAGAATACTAGTAGTGTCATACATGTATTTGGGTGCCTTTAAACAATGACATGCACTTGGTAGTCTGGTGGTACCTACAGTACCACTCAAATGCAATGTCGTCTCGCGAGAGTGCAAGCGATTAAAAAACTCACTAATTAAAGGGCGTGGCAGCTGTTTTGCTCACGAGTAATCATCCCAAACAAAACAGGATGAATACTCATGAGCAAAACAGCTGCCACGCCCTTTAATTAGCAAGTTTTTTAATCGCTCGCACTCTCGCGAGACGACGTTGCATTTGAGTGGTACCGTACTCCATAGCAGAGTGGTGTGTGTGAACTTCTTTTATGACTTTAGCAATGAATATCTGCATTCCAACACCACTGACACACCAATCAACCAGTTGTGGACTGACTTTAAATCTGCTTGTCACTTCTGTCTGGACACTTTGGTTCCTAGCAAGTTATCTTCGAACAAGACATCAAACCGACCATGGATCACCACCTACATTAAAAGAATTTGTAGAAGAAAGAAGAGAGCTTATGCTCAGTATCGCCGAACACGCTCACCTGCCGCCTGGCAATATTATAAAACTCTCAAAAATTTAGCTCAAAAAGAATGCCATCAAGCCTATAATGACTACTTTTCGAAGCTCATTGACTCCAGTTCCACAGCTAATTCAAAAAAACTATGGTCATATATCAAAAAGCAAAAATTGGATCACGTTGGAATACCCCCACTGTCACATAATGGTCATACCATCACTGATTCCACCCACAAAGCTAATATCCTCAACGATTATTTTAGCTCAGTGTTTACCACCGAAGACACCCAGTGTACTCTCACACCAGATGAAAGCCCTTATCCTGATATACAACCTATTTCCATTACTTATGCTGATGTCTCCCAGCTCCTAACAACTTTGGATGTTCATAAAGCACCAGGACCAGACAAAATCCCATCACACTTATTACAATTAGCCTCTCAAGAAATTGCTCCAGTACTAACTCTGATCATCAATTCATCACTTCATCAAGGAGAACTTCCCATGGACTGGAAAAGTGCTAATATTGTACCTGTATTCAAAAAAGGAGACAAAACACTTGCATCCAATTACAGACCAATATCGCTAACCAGTATCAGCTGCAAGATCATGGAGCGCCTAATTCACACTCATCTCTTCTCTCACCTAGAAGCAATAAATATCCTCTGCGACCAACAACATGGTTTCCGACCTAGAAGATCATGTGAATCACAACTTATTACTACTGTAAACAACATTTCTAAATCTCTTGACTCTGGCTTTCAAATTGACATCATTTTTCTAGATCTATCTAAGGCATTTGATAAAGTCCCCCATCACCGTTTATGTAACAAAATATCCTACTATGGTATTAGAGGGGAACTACTAACATGGCTACAAAACTTCCTCATCGGTAGGCATCAACAAGTAACTCTTGACGGTTCAACCAGTGAGTCACATGCAGTTAACTCGGGTGTCCCACAAGGAACAATCTTAGCCCCTCTATTATTTTTATGTTATATTAATGACCTCCCATTATCAATCAATGCCAACATTGGTCTGTATGCTGACGATACCATACTTTATACTGTTATTCACTCTACATCCGACTGTTTATCACTTCAAAATGATCTCAACTCCTTATCACAATGGGGCACTAGATCTGGTATGTTTTTTAATCCTGATAAAAGTGTATTCATGAGAATCACTCGTAAACACAATCCGATCACCTACAACTACACCATTAATGACATCTCTATCCAAGAAGTTTCATCTACTAAATATTTAGGAGTTACAATCACCAATGACGTGTCTTGGTCCACACACATTACTAACATCACATCCAAAGCTCTATCAGTCAAAGCATTCCTACAGAGAAATCTTAAGTCCTGCCCAACTCAAATCAAATTGAAATGTTATAATGCCATGATAAGACCAATCTTAGAATACGCCAATCCTGTCTGGTCCCCTCACATAAGAAGAGACATTGATAGGCTTGAACTAGTACAGAGGCAATCTGCCAGATTCATTATGGCTGACTTCTCGCGTTTCAGCAGCGTAACTAACATGCTCATTGACCTTAACATTCCCAGCTTAGAACACCGCGGACAAGTATCTAGTATCACCCTCCTCTACAAAATTGTTCACAATCTCATTGATATATCCCCAGTTGATTTAATCCCTGTCACTTCTAACACCAGAGGACATGATCAAAGATTTCATCATATCTATGCAAGGACCAATCAGTACAGTAATTCATTCTTCCCTAGATCAATTAGACTGTGGAATTCACTCCCACCTGACCTAATCCAACAACAATCATTACAATTTTTTAAGTACCAACTGAAATTATTATTACTTTCCCCTACCAATCAGTAATCCCATAATCAATCATATTGTAAAACATTTTGTATGCATGTTTCATATGTGCGTTAATCCTCAAACTGAGGCTGCACATTTTTGGAAAATAAATAAAATAAAATTGTCAGCAAGTGTTGACCTTTTTTTTCTTCTTTTTTTGGTCTTCAACTTACAGCTAGGTTGAAGTTGCAATTCCAAAGTGGAACCCCCTTTTCAAAAATCTGGATCCGCCCCTGGATTGCGTTTATTTTGTGATGTTTTTGTAATGTACATCTATATATGCTTGTGTGATCTTTTATGTACTTTTAGTTATAGCTATAGCTAGCCCGGCTGGCTGTGCTAGTTAATCATTAAAGAAAAACTTTTTGTAGCTACTCTGTGTTAGCTATATTATACAGAGCTGTATAGGGTTAGCTATTGCTGTATGTCATTGTCACTCCTGCAAGGAAGAACAGCTCTAGCCAAATGCATGGAGTGTAAAGAATAGCTAAATCAAATCTCTTAAGGACATGTGGTTGATGTGGATTCACAGTTTATTGTCAGAAAAAGTGCTACATTTCTATAATTTTAGTCTCTCTGACTGCAAAAGACACTGCTTAGACATTTGGCTGCACCTAAGCCATATTCCTAAAATCAGGTGTAATGGCAGCTCTTGTGCATGACTGTAGTTAATTAGCCTCACTCACATCTTATAGCCAAAGCCACACTCTGTCATGAAGTTATATCAATTATCCTACTAGGTATATCTGTTCTTGCATACTGTGAAACACAATTTAACTGTAAGCCTGATGAATGCTTTCCTAACGAAAAAACTTAGCCATACCTGACTGTTCAAGTTAACAATGACTGCATGCTCCTGGTTGAGTGATTGATTAATTGATAGATTGACTCACAGTGTTCAGCTAAGTCATTCTCCAATAAATGTATTTTATTTAGCTATTAATTTTATTTTATTATTATACCAGGCAGCTCTGCTGCTGTGCCCAGGTTTACAAAGATTCACATACCTATAGCTACACATTATATGGTACATAGCTATCAATGGCAGTACCAGGATGGGACATTTAGGACAAATGCTCCCATCCCCCTTCCCCTCCCTCTGTATAGTCACAACTACTTTAAAATATCTGTCAAACTGTCACTCAGCACATTTGTACATACTAAGTGCCTCTAAAATAATTATTGTGCTGTTGATGGGTAAGACTTGATAACTTCGCAGCCATCACAAAAATCGACCTACTATAAGGAGTGATCATTGTTCCTTTAAAAATACAGTAACTAACAAGAGAATTTGCTCTTCCCCAACCACTTAGCTTGCTTGTGCCCCTCCCCTTGCCAGCTTCTGGAGTTCCCCTGGCTATACATATAAATTATGCCAAAATGTAGGTACCATGTAGCCTATTATGCTGGCACGATTTAAAGCATAACAGATGCACCAAAACATCAAGTGTAATGCTAGCATGATAGACAGATATAAGGTAGCTATTGCTTTTGAATAATGTCATTATTTCACTTTAATTGACGGAACAGTTGGTGATAGAATATAATTTTTATAAGGTATACATGGCTATACACATTTGAACATATCAATATAGAACTGCTGAATGCATGCATAGTTTTCTACAAAACAATATTATACTTAACGTGTAGAGTATAAAATTGCTTTCTAGAAAACTATGCATGCATTCGGTAGTTGTAATAATTTTACAGAAAGTGATGATTTTTTAGCAATGCTGCAAATAAAAGCAATAGTATACAATTTGAACATCATATAGGTTAAAATTTTTAGCGCTGAATCATAACAATAATATTGGTAGCATAATAGGGTTGGTGCTTACAAAACCACACTGAGAAATAAAACTAATCAAGACAATCCAATGGTATGCCTTTCTAAGAATCAAGAGGTGACCAGTTAGCAGAGTTAGTGAAAACTAAGGGTCAGTGTTTGGAGTATAACGCATTACATAAGTAACGCGTTATGTAATATTATTACTTTTGTGGTAACTAAGTAATAATTATACCGAAATACGCTATAAAAATGGGTAATATCAAATAGAACAATCACTATACAAGCAGTACTATAATTTTATACATGTTATATAACATTTACACAGTCATGCAATTTGTTTAGTAGTGTTTACCACTCAGAAAGCATAATGTTATTGTTATAATCTGTCAGGGACATCAGTACTGGAATTTTTTTAAGGGCAGCTATATCCAGAGGGGGAATACATATTCACAATCAGCCACAACTCTGTATGTAATCTAAACACTCTAATAGAGCAATCAAATGTACTCTGGTAGAGCAGTTACACAAATATCCTCACTCATCCTTCAACAAAAAACATCTTCAAAGCATAATTAATATGGAGCACACGTCTTAGGTTTAGTTGTTGTAGAGTAATTTCAGGTTTTCGTTTTATTAGAGAATCTTTTGGTAAGGTTATATACGTCAGCAAATCACAATTAAACTTGCTATTAAAGTTGTACGTTTACAGGTACACATTACTGCTTCGAATTCCTATTAAACATGTTCAAACACTTATAAGCACTTATTTTGAAGTGTGCATGTGCAGAAAGCTATATATATAGTATATAGCTACTGCATTTTTAAATATTTAAATAACCAGCTGCAGTGTACATGCCATAGGTGCCCATGCACGGATGATTTGCTTTTAAATTAAAACGCTAGGCTACCTGGTGACAATCTGGACCAAAAAGTACACTAAAATTTGACTCTTTAATATCTGCAGGTACTGGAGATGCATCACCCAGAACCCACCTCTATGCTTAAACCCTCGTACTGTCATAGTGTAGTGATTGCATGTAAATATATATACAATACTCTACTCCTTACGTTGATCAAAATGTATATTATAATTATATTGTAGTGCTGAAGCTTCATTCAAGGAAATTTCAGACAAATAAATGAGATGGCCAAAAGCTATATGAACCTTCGAAATGTAAAAAATGAGTCAAAATTAACATTGTGTGTGCAAAATTCAGTCACAGAATTGTACTTTACTGGATATCAAGTCACAACAACTGTTCTTGGAATAGGTTTACCAATTACTTAGCTAATTTTGAACTTGTGCAGCATTACATAATACTGACCTTGTGCATGTTTTCATACAATTTGTCATTATATATCTTATGGCATGAATTTCATACTGCTACTTGAAGCACTGATGATGTTTGCACATAATGTATTATTATATAGTATATTCAAATTTACAAGTAACACACTTAATAAATGCTTAAGTAAGCTTCAATACAATTACAATAATGGGCACTGCATATGATAAAGTAACTGGATTTGCAAAAAGGGTATTCCACGTGCACACATAACCAATTAAATTTTACCAATTTTGCAAAGTAGTGAGGTCATACAAAAGTGATAAACAATGGTGCACCTTGGCTGGATTCATGTAAAAAATAAGACCAGAATCAATTTCCTTTTAATGATTCATAACTGCGAATTCTAATTTTAAAAGGTTATTGTCTTGAAATTTATAGCAGTGCATGAACACCGACATACATAGTTTATAATGGATGAAGAAAATTTTCAGGTTTCTGTGTGTCTTAATTGAAACTAAGATATGATCTCTCAAGTTCATGGAATTGGATGTGTGACAGAAGACCTCTTTTCACAAATCCAGTCACATTACATTGGGGCACAACCAGTCATATTTATGGCTTTACTGTAATAATACAATTACACTAATGGCAATCAATACTTTGGTGAAACTAAACATTTTGTTATTATCAAATGCTATCTCACTAGGGACCTGTGAGAAGGCTAAAGCCTGCGAATACAGGGAGTCGGAAACATGTAGCTGAAACGTTGAAGAATGTGAAACAAATGCAAGATAAATCATTGAAATCAATATTAAACATGTATACCTGTATTAGAAATGGGTGTAACTAAACAGAGAATTCTCAATAGGTGACCAGATTTGCAAAAATGTGCCTTTTTCACACATTTTACATGAAAGCCGGCAAACAAACTAAAATGTTGTAACAGTGGACTCCTTACACTGATTGATTAAGCTGCTGTTTGTATCTATAAATATAACCAGAATTCAGACACCGTAGCTTTATTGATGGAAAATTTCAGACAGTATATGTGACTGAATTTTGGAAAATCACCCATATGGGCACGCGTGAAATAATTAGAATTTTCGTGTTTAGTGGGTTGCTAATAATAGCACGGAACAGTTTTAAAAATATTTCAAGATTTTTCTTGTAATTTAAGGTTTTGAGAATGGCTTGATACCATCAACAAGTAGATTTGCACTAAAAAGTTTGTGATTTGATCATTAAATATTTTAGGTGTCAAATGCGCCCATATGGGTGATTTTCCAAAATTCGGTCACATATAGGCAATGATAAAAAAGTTATGAAGTATCAAAGTTCAAAAAATAGCTCAAAATTTGTGTCGAAAAAGTACCTTTTTGCATATCTGGTCATAAGAATGTTGCACTTTGTGTATGTTTATTGTAATTTAGAAATAATGTATTAAATAAAATTTACAATCATTAAACTAACTTGTACTCATTACTTGTGCATTCAGAGACCATAGCTCAATAAGTGTGTGTAGTGATAATGCTTTAAATCTTCAGAGTCCTGATTGTTTCAGCTGTAGCTGGTCAATACAAATCATTTTTATGGGCTGGATAAGACTTTTATAGGAAAAGGTTTAGTTGGTCATGCAAATTAAACAACCTATAGCTATTAACGTACATGACAACTATAGTGGTGTATGTTAAGTGGATATGTATATGTTTTGCATTTCACTGAAAGCAATCCTTGCCTATTAAACCCTGAGCTGACTTAAGTTCCATATACTAAAGCAAAAATCACACTACTTTAGCTTCATTATATAGATGCACTGTTTTACACATCTGGCTGGTTTAATTGAGTCATTCAGGTATAGCTATTGCTGATAACTACACACAAATTAAGATCCAATTATCTAGAGACAGGTTGACAATGTTAGTGAGTCATTATAAGGAGATGAAGAAAGAGCAGGACACAACAACTGACATACGCCCTCTTCAAGTGGAATTTAAAATGAAGGAATTAATATAGTTGTGTACAGGCCAAAATAGAAATGTTTAACTTAATAGAGCAGACAGCATGCATGAAGCTGACTACAGAGGCAAAACTATAAAGCTGAAGGCTATCTAGTCTTGAGATGCTTGGAGAGCTCCAAGATGGGAACAGGTAAATAGTCCTTGGTAATGATTTTAAATCACATTGTAACAGTCAACTTCGACATTAAAGAGGATGATATGCCACCCTAAATTATACACTGGTAAAAGTAGTAGTAAGTGTGGGCAGATAGAGCATAAGTTGTACAAAAAGCAAGTGACCTGTGTAAAACAGTTGAGGCATCAGCAAGTATATATGCAGCCTGCAGTAGTATACGTACATGCTGTTCGTGGAATGGCAAAGGCGTTGGATTATTATTAACATGGACTGCAGCCATACACCCTGCATGCTTGCTGACCAGCAAAAAGTTGTAGCTGCTAATTGCCTTCAAATTGTTATTTCTTCATGAAGAGTATGGCTAATGATCCATACTCAAAAGGGGAAAACAAATCAATACCTCAGGTAGTAAGACAGCAAGCCAAACGATGGAAAGGTGTATGAAGACTAAAATGACTGGAGCAACACACAAAATCAGGAGACACAATGTAAGAAATTAAGGAATGCATGGCCAGAGAACAACGGTTAATAATGGAGCATATTCTAAGCGGTGTTACCGGATGAACCAGTGGAATAACAAAGCAGCTAATGTTATGTGGGCATGATGTAAAGTACTCAGTCAGTTAAAAAGACTGTAAGAGTTAATCTAAAAAGCTATAGCTATAGTATATCCATGTATGAACATGCAGATAAAATCTTCTTTATACTTTGTACAGGTTGCTAGTGGATTATGATTAGCAGTTACTAAAATCCATAATAACAAAATATCAAAATTTTGGTGTCAACACTATATGGACTTGCTCACTTGAACCGGCTCTGTACAGTTTCATTCTACAGAAAAAGTTTATTATTGGAAAAGTCATTATATCATGCAGCCGTGTTTTCTATATTTTTTGCTCACTGAAATTTATATACTTTTATTTTGAATAAGTATAATCATAATTAAATGAAATACGTTAAGTGTATGCTCACCATAATGATAGTGAAAAAAGAATATCTGGCCAGTTAGTAAACCTATACATACAAACAACAAAAACTACAATAACAGTGCTAAACACCAGGAGTAGTTTGATCCATTCCTTAGTTGAGTGTTGGGCACATTGTCTCACAGAATATTCCTCCACTTCTAAAGGAAAAAAATGCCATACACATGCACATATATATTGCTTTCCAAAATCAACAAAATAGCTACCGTAGCATAATATCTTGTAAGGATGGTTCAATAAGGCCACTTATCGTTGACTATGTTTCAGATCCGATCCCCATGGTGTAAAGGACTGTTACGTCATGCACCACATTATGTCATGCACCACATTATGTAATGCACCACATTATGTCATGCTATTCATTCTGTACATGTGTTATATACATACCATCAAATACATAAATTTACAGATGCCAATTACTGTCTCCTGACCTTGTTTCATTAGTGGTAAATCATGCAAAATATGTCATCTTGTGATCAAAAGCATCATTGAAAAGTATACCACATGAGATATGGGCCAGGATAACTGCACAGTCTAAGGTGCTCTACTAAGTAAAAAGAATACGCCCCATTATTTGCACTACAGACTACCAATCATTAAACACCTGGTCATAGCCAGTGACACAACTTGAATAATTTTTCTGAGTGCCAGAATTACACTGTATTTAGGTACATGACTTAATGTGTCACTGCATAAATACTATTTAGTTAATTAATTATAATATGCAGAGCAATAATTCTTGCCTCGGATCATAGTACCAACATGTAACCTCAACTTGTCGGGCTGTAGTAATGTTGAACAGTGAAAAAAATTAAGACTGTAGCCTTAGCGATTATTGAGTTACACTTGTCTGAAGGCATTGGTAGGTCAGTCAGAGAGTCATTTAGTCAGTAGAAAAGTCTATTGAAATTTAGGCTTGTGTCGATTATGCCAGCATAATTTTTTGCATAATAGGGGATCCGAAAAAAATCCATGGCAACTACATCCCACGGTTATACTGTACTTAAACCACACTTTTCTCTCACAAACCCTGGTGAAATCCTATACAATATATCCACTACTACAAATACACATTTTTAGCACTAATTCAGCTTGAGACTTGAGTAAAGGAATTTTAACTTCCATGGTATACAGCTGTACTGCTGGATTAATGGTATGAAGAGCCTTACTGTTGTGGTCATATATGTGATTTCAGCATAAGTACTTTGGTCATGCATGCAGCAATAAAACATGTTTTCATAATAAATAACAAGTAGTATAAACTTGTAGGTTATCAAGCTATATCTACATATATATCACAAACTAATTATTGCAAATATTACAGTGTATATTTATTTCCGTAGTGAATAACTATATTATAGAGAAATTCCTCTATACAGTTTGTGGATCACAAAAGCTGTATACACTGTAAACTGTAAAATGAATGGAAAAAAATCACTTGTTTGCATTGAATAAAGCTTGTGAGAGTAACATTAGCATTTATCATGTCTTGGTTTAATGTACAATCCTGCATGATGTTCTCTTGCATGAAACAGAACAAAATTAGCACTTACATGGCTTACCAATTTTAAAAATTCTTTAGTTAAATTACTATAAATGCTTTTATGGGAAGGCCCTTCTTAGAATAATATGGATCCTATCAAAAAATTAAAGTTATAAAGTTGTACTATATATGTGGAGAAAGTTTGGTGCTGCTTTCGTCACTTGTGTCCACATTAGTTTTAAATTTGGCTTTTAGCAACCTAAGTATGTATAATATTTATGTGTGTATTAATGTTTAGTATATGTAAAGAAATTTCCGGGACTAGACTCATCCAGGTCCAGAATAAGAATACTGCAGGAGCAGCATAGGCACAATGCCTATTCTGGTTGCTAAGTTAATCCATTTATTTAAACTCCAAGTACTCAGTCAAAGGCCATTCTTCCGTACTTACACAAACATTACAACATCTAAACAGTAACTACAGCATACAAAATTAAGACACCAAACTATACAAAAACAAGCAAAATAAACACAAAATACAGTAACAGAATTAATTAACAGGGATAAGACTACTCCATGAGCTTCTAATTGTTTCATGTACCTTGTGTGAGCTTCGAGTTGACAATTCTCTATAGCTAAGTTAAATCACAGTCAATGTTTGTGCTACACATACAACAAAGAACTCAAAGAGTGGTCTCAGGGTGAAATGAAGCATTCAGCTACACCTTCTGCTATAATTATTTGTCTCTCACCAACTTAATTCATGTTATATTTATGTACGGTATAGCTATCCTCTTGTTGTTGTTTTTATTTCCATCTATCAATTGTCAATTTGCGCCTGCTAGTTCATGTATGCATGTCTATATGGATAACTTTAATACTCTCCTGCTTGTACTATCTGCTGTATATAATCTGATGAATTAAAACACACAGCTGCATAGTTCATGGGCATATAATTTCGATAATATTATTGAGGTCTATATACAATGACACTTCCTGACTGGACAGATATGGTGTCTGCACAGGTATGTATATATCAAATGCTATAGTTTTAAATATGCTTCACACATGATGTAATCTGATGGAGTATTGTCATCTTAGTTGTAGCAGTGAAAAAATAACTTTTAGTATAGCATGTTCACATTGACCATTACTGTGAAACTTAGCAGCCAAACATTACACATGGATAGTTTTGGCATGCTAGGTTAGGATTTAAAGAACACAGACTGGCAGAATTGCAATTTTTCATTGATCGGGTAGTGAAAAGTGTAGAATTTCAACTATGATATATTTGGCACAATTGGGTAAGATAGCTGTGCTGAAATCACATGCAAAGATGAATTCAACTAGCACAGTAGTCATGGTAATTTTATTACTGTGTAGCAGAACTTTATAGTGCTCAAGCAGTATTATTCTTTCAAATTCCCACATTCAATAAATCAGTCCTGCAATATAAGTTTGACCATGCAGTACTGATTAGGTTTCAGAAGAGCTTAGTTCTTTTCCTTACTATTTTTATCTTTCTGAAACGATTTTTGTATCATAAGCAAACAATTGATGAAATGTACTCTACTAGCTTTTCCTATAAGTAAGTGCATGGTTAAATTTCTGAGGGAATAAACACTCCTAGAATATCTGGGCACCTAGGCTGGAAATTGTACACGTCACAGCAAGCTAATCTAAAGATTCCTGTCAAAATACACACATGCTTTAGGAGAGTGCATATGGATTTCTCTATGGGGCTCACCACAGCCTAGGGATACTTGTGATGGTGGATTATTGCATGCTTTAACCCTTGGTTTCCCGCAATACATTTTCTCATTACCATCTGGTTATCTTTATTTTTTGGCTAGATGGAAAGTTGTTTTTCTGAACATTTGTTTTTAATTTGATAAGCGATCTCTAAGCACAAGTAAAGGATCTTGTTTACATGAACTATCCATTTAATTGTTGTTTGTATTCTTTTAATTCACGTGGTTATGAATTATCTTATTTTGGTCATAAAATCCTCATAGAATAATTATGCTTTTCACTTCCAATTTTTTTCTACAGGTAGCTGAATGCTGTGGCTATCCATTGAAATGCTAAAGATTCCTAATAGAGTAGTCAGTGTATAAAGTAAAAATTGATGTACATTTTTTCATGTTTAAATGCACCCCAATCCTAATTAGATTATTTGACGATCACACCCATGTTCTCAAGTCATCACTAGAATGTAGACAAGTAGTGCTGAAAATTTCATGATGATAGCTATATGTATGTAAGAGATATAAAATAAAGTGTAAAATTATTGTGCAATACTTGGAAACGAATGGTTAAATAATTGTGGTTCAAGTGCATGTAAAAAGCAGAGTGGTGCTTGTCTCTGTGTTACAGGAGGCAACAGTACTGTCCAACTGCTCTAATAGAGTAATTGTGAATAAACACAACATAGATATGTGTTGATAAATACATAATTTATAATGTAATGTCACTTGAAACACTCCAAAATTATTCTAAAGTTTCAAATTACTATTTAAAACACCAAAATGGCAAAAAGGCATATTTCTGAGCCTTAGATGTTTTTCCAACAGGCATGACTGAGGTGGATCCTATCAAAAAATTTTATCTTATGTGGTAAGGAACTCACAGAAAAAAATAATGCTTTTGTCAGTTGTGTCCACATTTTTTTGCTAAGCCAGCTAACTAACATGCAAACTGATAATTGGTAGCCATATATGCGATGTGATTTTAACGATGATAGTACTGAAATTAAATTTCATTTAGAATTTAAATTAGGTTGCTAGTATGCAATGTTTATAGTTCCAAAACATTGTAATACAAGTAGAGAATAAAAATTTTAATATTTTTGTGTTTAGTTTCATAAATTTTTACCCTTTAATATTCTTGGTCCCAAACTGTCCATTATATAGAGAGGTCTCACTCTATATGAAGCATCCAAATTTTATGTAGTGTTTAGTACATTGTGTGTGTGTGTGTGTGTGTGTGTGTGTGTGTGTGTGTGTGTGTGTGTGTGTGTGTAGTGTGTGTGTGTGTGCACGTGTGTGTGTGTGTGTGTGTGTGTGTGTGCACGTGTGTGTGTGTGTGCACGTGTGTGTGTGTGTGTGTGTGCACGTGTGTGTGTGTGTGCACGTGTGTGTGTGTGTGTGTGTGTGTGTGCACGTGTGTGTGTGTGTGCACGTGTGTGTGTGTGTGTGTGTGCACGTGTGTGTGTGTGTGTGTGCACGTGTGTGTGTGTGTGTGTGTGCACGTGTGTGTGTGTGTGTGCACGTGTGTGTGTGTGCATGTGTGTGTGTGTGTGTGTGTGTGTGTGTGTGTGTGTGTGTGTGTGTGTGTGTGTGTGTGTGTGTGTGTGTGTGCACGTGTGTGTGTGTGTGTGTGTGTGTGTGTGTGCGTGCACGTGTGTGTGTGTGTGTGCACGTGTGTGTGTGTGTGTGTGCACGTGTGTGTGTGTGTGTGCACGTGTGTGTGTGTGTGTGCACGTGTGTGTGTGTGTGTGTGTGCACGTGTGTGTGTGTGTGCACGTGTGTGTGTGTGTGCACGTGTTTGTGTGTGTGTGCACGTGTGTGTGCACGTGTGTGTGTACGTGTGTGTGTGTGCACGTGTGTGTGTGTGTGTGTGTGCACGTGTGTGTGTGTGTGTGCACGTGTGTGTGTGTGTGCACGTGTGTGTGTGTGCACGTGTGTGTGTGTGTGCACGAGTGTGTGCACGTGTGTGTGCACGTGTGTGTGCACGTGTGTGTGCACGTGTGTAGCATGCCTCTGTACTTGTGTGTGTGGTATGCACATCTTTGTGTTGCGCGCATATGTGTAATGTTGTATACATGTATATACGTTTGTGTGCATCTGTGCATGCCAGAAACTTAAGCTCTATGTATACTCACAGCAATTCCAAGCTAGCTATAACTGTTCAGTGTAATAATAAGTATGTTATTGGTGGAATTTTACAATGATATTTTGGATATTATTGCTTACCTCATTGTTTTGCACCATTAAATGTAGCCCTCTGGGCTTGAACAATTTTTGAAATAATGATGGGCTTAAATTGTGCTGGCATTTAAAAGCAAATAAGATTGAGATACTCTAAAAAGCAGTCGCTTATTCTAATAGGACATCAAAAGTCTGACTCGGGGAAGCAACTCTTTACTTTATAGTCGCAAGCTAAAATATGTTCCTTATAACACAGCAGCACATTTTGTTGCCAAAAGTTTCTTGAACATCATAATGAACATGTTCCAAACTAAATAAGAAGCCAAAACTTCAAGTTGTGACAAGTTTTCCTCAAAACAGCAAATTTTATGTAATGTACCAAAATTCAGCTTTGTGTAGGAAGCATGGTTCCTACACGTATAGGGCTATAATTATTAAGAAATCTTGTAGGAAATATTCCCATACTGTTGAATTTTGTAAGAAAGATTCCTACACATGGCACAATGGGCAGACATAACAAACTCCTATAAGCGTAGGAATTATTCCTACAATTGTAGGAATAATTTTATAACTTGTCTTGTGCATGCATAACTTGGTCAGCTTATAGTGTTGCATAGCACTATAATTACATGGTAAGAAAGATACATAAAGGCACGGAGTTATCAAATGTTGATATTTGAAAAGGCTATAATAAGACTGGTTTTGTCAGACCAGGTCACATTTTAGAAATAAAGCACATAAAGCTGAAGTATAAAGTTACAAGCATTAACTATATTGAGAACATTCAGAAAACACATCAGGCCAAGTGTATAATATAATGGTGTATGAAAAGCAGTAATGAGCAATTCTTTTATCACCCGCTCATAATGGTGAGTCAAATATGCTCAAACTGTTGCCCAAACTGCTTTCAGGAAGTTCCCAAAATTTCCACCTATTATGCTCTTCAGTGTTCCCATTATACTCCTAGCAACATTTCTTACAATAATCTTAAAACATTTTAATCAGTGGATGCTCTATTAGAGTATTTCACTACAAAGTGACTGTTCTATTAGAGAGTATCAATCTAAGGAGCTATGTACAATGCACTTATCTCTACTGACTGCTCTATTAGGGAGTATATCAATCAATTTTCATAGAATTAAGCTCCATAGTTTGAAATATACCTAATATGCTAGCATTATGCTGGCATAACATTCCAGCTTATTTAAATATGCTTTTTACTATGATTGCATATTTGACATAAGTGTCTTGCACCACTTGTACTGTAGCTGTACACTCCTTTCTTTATTTGTGTTTGATATAGACATATGGGTAAAATACATGCATAATAACATTATAATTTCAATGTTTGGTTGAAAGTAAGCACCTGTTTCTAGGGATTCTATACTCAATTTATAGCTCCACACATATACAAGCTTAACTTACTTTTAACAAAGTCATGACCATTATATACTGTGATCTGTGAATAATTTAACATCCTCCCTCATGAAATCCTATAGGTTCCCTAATTTATGTGATCAAGAGATGCAGAGTCCATGGGCACATCAGTATATCCCTCCTATAAAACCTTTACTAAAAGTATGTTCTATAGCTATACATACATGCAATTATACAGAAAGATGGTGAGCATACAATGACTACAGTAATATGGTACTGCAAACTCATGAGTAGGCACTGACAGCCTATTACGCTTTATTTTAAGCTATATATTATTAATTTATTCTCTAAAAATGAACTAAAACTGTTTTTCTTTACTTATTGTTTACAAATAACAGCAGTCAGTTGAAAATAAGTTTTCGCTGTTAAACCAAAATTATACTTATTTAATTTTACATGATCCAAACTACAATGGGAAAATCCATTTTGCATTATTTTCTGAAAAATTCTAACATAATTGAAAATTATTGCAATTTCACAAGCAAATATTGCATGGAACTAACACATTTTGCAACCATTTATTTGACAATTGTCATTTATTAGTCATATTTGCAAATAGCTGAAGTTTCAAAATGCTTAGAAAATAAGACTACAAATTTACATGTAAGCATATTTTACATAAATGTGCATGCATATAGTTCACTCCTAAATACAACTACCTAAATGGTGACAAATATTATTTACACATATTCAATGTCCTCGTAGTCGGTTTTAATTTTGGGTATGTCAGTTTCCTGTAACTCCATGTTATATGAATTCAATGCATCGGATTATGGATCTTCAAGGTAACTCTACTCTAACTTGCCTGCCTCCATACTTCCAGGGAGACCATTTGCCTTCAAAACTGTCATCCATCCATTTAATTTTAACTTTGGCGTGACCTATTGTTAAAACCTGCCCAATCTGTGGTATCCAGTCCTTGTACTGCTCGCATTTCAATAGAACATAGTCCCCTTTAGTAAACTGCTCCAATGGCTTTTCTGACGAGTCTCCTTCAGCACTTTCTCTGGTTGTAGATAATGATTGCTTCCCTTTCTTAGAGGGGCATCCATGGCCTTGGATGAAGTAGTTCTTTTATCACCAATCACAATCTGAATGTTGGTAAACAGCAACAGCATAAAAAGTATGAATCTGAGTTTAAAACTATTCCAAAACCTTATCGTACTGAAATTTCAGGACCATGTGGAATAAAAGGCACCGAAATGTTAGGATATGGATAAAATGGTATTGAAATTTCAGGACCATACAGGTAAAAAGGTACTGAAATTTTATGACCATACAAGTAAGAAGGTACTGAAATTTCACGACCAAACAGATTAAAATTACTGAAATTTTAGGACCATACAGATAAAAAGGACTGAAATTTCAAGACCATACAAGTAAGAAGGTACTGAAATTTCACGACCATACAGATTAAAATTACTGAAATTTTAGGACCATACAGATAAAAAGTACTGAAATTTCAAGACCATATAAGTAAGAAGGTACTGAAATTTCAAGACCAAACAGATAAAAAGTACTGAAATTCCAGGATGTTAAGGAAGTAAAGAGTAATGACTGTATGGGTAAAATGATACCCAAATTTCAGGATCTTTTGATAGCGAAGCACTGAAATTTCAGGAGGTTTTAATTATAGAAATTTGTACAGTTCTCAAATACTGCATTAGAATCAGCTGGTTTTCCTAGTCACATTGCTCTAATACCCATATCTGGTAGTTTCGCTGTGTTAATCACCATACCAATTTGATTTACACTTATAATAACAATACTTGAATATATAAGTACTCATAAATATTCATGTGATACTAATCAAGTTCTGACATTTCAATTACCTCTAAACTCATACAAGTTAGCTAGACTGGCAGGAAAAATTGTCATAACAACAACTGTTCACTTATTACGATGTCACGAAGAATGGCATCTATATTTCCTGTTACTTGACACACATCATGCTGGTAGCCATTGTTTAGAATAGAGACCAGTTGCATGCAAGTTCTAAAGCACGTTATTGCAGTTACGTCACAACTGGATGCTATGGTTGCCTGTCAAAATGTATTGAAGCCATTGGGAAAAAAATGATAACTAATGGTGAAATCTTTGTTACTTACAAAGTAGACCGTATGTTCCAATTATCTGTACGCAAATAGAAACTACAGTGATTTCTCCATCTTTTCGTGGTTATTCGCTGTGAATAGGATGAAAGATGCCCAAGTTATAGAGCCATTAACTAGAAATTAGGCTTTCTATATGTATTAGTAAGTTCAGAGTCCGAAAACCATTCAGGAATGCTAGCAAATCTAAACAATAGAGTTTGTTGTGAATTGATTAAAGAAAAACATTGTCCTGATGAGCTAACAGGCTAACAGCATGTACAAGTGATTGTAACACTTGTTCATGTGCTGTACCTTGTCTAGACTATGGAATCAAGCAGCTGCTTTGTCCTTCATCGCTAGAAAAAAAATTATCTGGTGAAGTGAGCTGTACTGGGTCATAACTTGCAAGAGGCTTAGCAATATTTACAGCAGACAAACACCATTAGGCAGAGAAATCCCACTGCTGCATTCAAAGGTTGGATATCTTCTTTAGATTCTACACAGCAATGGACTGTGTGTTCATGGTTGTCCATTTCTCAATGGTTTCTGTACATTTTAATGGCTCACGGTTGCACAAATGCAATTAAAAAATTCATTTAATTATTTTTGCTTGTGTACAACTGGTCTTTCTACTGGAAGTCCATAGCTAGGACTCAATGTGAAGAAGGTGCCAACCATTTTCTGAAGTTATGGAATAATTTGTCTATTTTGTGACAGTTTCTATTCATGGTGAGTTTAGTCTTATCAAATCAATGGTATATGTATACAAGGGCTATGTATATCTGCACACAATGTTAATAAATTTGGCCAGGTCTACAAAAGCAAATAAAGTGGATGCAAACTACACACCATGTCATAAAAGATACATATCTCAGTACTAGAAATACTATGTATGCTCGTATAGCTTGCACAACAAATCCAATTTTAAAAGCATAATTACACTGTCTAGTGAATATTTCAAAATACATATGTACATCAAGTAATTAATCATCAATAATCTCAAATGCCACAATCAGCCATCCAATTACTTATACCAATAGTATAACATTTTTGGGGATCCCTACTGAAACAGTACTACTACTCTCTGACGAGGCTGATATGGTTAACCCAAGCAAAATTACAGCAACTAAGAAAGTTAGTGTATTATATTACAAGTAAGAGACAAGACAACATTGGTGGTGTGGGCCCACTTAATTTCCAGGGTAAAACCCACACTGATCCTTTGGCTAAATCTAACAACATAATATTATTTGCAACTGTTTCAGCAAAAACCCAACTTGTTCGCACAATTTAATTTTTTTTTCTCAGCATTATCTATAGTGTCCAAGGAATGGATCACCAAAGTTTCAGCCTTCTGTGGTGAGTACAAATATAGAGTACATATTTGCATACCTTCCTAAATCTCTTAGTTGATTCTAAGTGCTTTGAAACACTCTCTGGCACTGGTACCTCAACTGAAGAACTTGGACACCTAGTCTCTACTGGTTGGAGCTGATGTAAGATCCACCGAGGTGTTTCCTTTGGCAAGCACCCATAGATTGATTCCAACTGATCTAGTAAAGATCCCCAGTCATCTTTAGTTTTTTCAGAAAATGATGCAGCCGTTTTGTATTTTTGAATGTCCTTTTTTAAACGAGGCACATCTTGTTTGTGTAGAGATGGCTCCACTAAGTTTGGACTTCCAGTTGGAATAGACTATGAAGAGAAAGACAATGTTATAAAATTCATTCACGTATACACATGTATATGGTAAATTTACATACAGAATGGCTGAAATCATTTTGTTTTATATTGTTATGAAAGTACAGCTGTATATACCAACTATGATATGCACACTTGAAGCTATATACAGTATATACCATTTTCATTACTTCAAAGAGAAGTATGTACAAATATCACTATCAGTGCTCAGGAATGCATCAATGAGAAACACAGACATAGTACATATGTATATAGGTAAGACGTGCAGTCACTGGTAAATCCATGAAGAATGCATTGTACGTACTGCGGTATGCCAAAAGGCACCTCTTGGGCCAAAGCAACATTGAACAGTGAAAGAACCAAGCCTCTAGCCTTAGCCATTAATGAGTTATGCTTGTCTGAAGGTATCAGTCAATCAGTCAGACAGGCAGTCAGTCAGTCAGTCACCCACTACAAAATTCCGTTTAATAATTTTAAAACATAGGAATTCATAGTGACTTGTTGAAAACATTCGGGTTGATCTGAAGGCTTGTTTGGGCTTAGTTTTTCCTAACCAATACTGCCTCATCGTCATCAAGGAAAAGTGAAGTTGGTTTTTGGGTGATATTTTTCATGGGCCATACCTACTCCTTTGTGGTCCCTACCGATACTTAGATAATGTCATATATAGACTGGGCATCGTATGGCGCTTAAACAATTTGGCTTGGCCATCAGTATTGTATCCATTACGTTAGTTCATTCATGAACAATAAAGTAAGTACTGTACCTTAACGAATTCATTTATTATGAGGCCATAATACTTGTGTCAATACATATACAGTATACATTCAATCTCAGCAACCCTTTGTTTTTGTTGTTTGCAATTGTATGCGCAGTATGTTATTCACAATCGAAATTCACATGGCCCCATATCAATACACTCGCAAAGGATACCTGCAGGTTACCACACTTGCAGATGAGTCATCCAATATATGTACCCTAAGATATAAGGCAAATGTCATGGTACATAGTACTTTATAAACCATGCCCATGGCAAACAGACTAGGATAATGTGTTAACGGCTTGTATCCACCAAAGTATATATGATTTGTCAACTAAAAACTTGTGGGTGAACTATTGTGCTGCTGATATCCTAAAAGCTAAGACATAATGAAATAATACCTTCAACAACAGACAGCCATGGTTATCTGGTTCCCACTCCTTTGATACTGACCATTGCTTATTACAACATTGCTATGTGGGAAATCCCTACATTGGAAAGTTACCAATAGACTTTTTCCAAATGACGTCATGAAATAAAATGGCTGTGGCTATTTGGGATATTCACAATTTCAAGTGAGAGGCTTAATAAGATTCAAATCACTATTCAATCCTGGAAGAATTGACCTAAAACTAACAGGTACAGTTATAAGGGTATAAAATCTATTCTCTAATGCCTGGTTAGAAATTTTCAGCCATTTTTCAAAGTTTAGAAGAAATACTATTGTTCCTTTGTTGGAATAACCAAACCCGGTAGTTTCGCTTCAATATCTTGTTTGTTAGCCTCTATATTAATCCTCAAAATCTCGGATCGCCATTGGTGATAATACTTGAAAATATAAGAGTCCCCCAAAATAGAAAATTTGTGTGACATCATTTGGAATACGGTCTATCTCTGTTCAATGTTAAAAATATGATTTCCTCATAGCTTTTTTTGTCATACCATCATTCATATCTTTTATCACTGGAACCCTAGCACTATAAGTTACTGCTTTTGGCAATTGAATTTGTTACTTTGACAAATGAATTCCTCTTGTTGGTAATTGAATTTGTCACTTTGGCATTTGAATTCATCTGTAACAAGATTGGCAGCTGGAAAAACACAAAAACAAAATGTAGCAGCTGCTACAAGACCTTGTTCAGGTACAACTGTAGTAAACAACTTCTCATAAGGTGATAATTCTTCCACTACAGCTTCTTCAGCAACATTTGCAACCATACTATGCCATTAGCAATGGGTGTGGTCACTCGAGAACAAGTTAATTAACTTGCCAGACAGCTATCAGCTTCGTGTACAATCAACTTCAATTACCTTCTAATGTCTCAAGTATAACTCTCCATGGCGAAAATCATTCACTTTGTGATTGGTAGATGTTTTCTTGAAGACAATTTAATTATGACAAATTCATTTGCCAAAGGGACAAATTCATTTGCCAAAGTGACGAATTCAATTACCAAAACCTGTAACATTTCATAGCACACATGCAGCTTTGGCTGCTTTTGAGCTACACAACAGGGCTTTGAATACATGCATACAAAGAAACTTGGCTGCTTAGTACTGTTTAAGTAGGGATCGCCTGAAATGATTCGTGACACCAAAATGCTGCCTTTTTAAAAACCAGCTTAGAAAAGTCTTACTCACCTTTATGGAATAAGACTAGTCCATCTAACATCAAATGTATCATTAAAACAAGAAAACGCTTACGGGCAGGTCGCGTGCTACCAAGAATTGACACCAAGTGTTGGCTGTAAAAAAAATTGAAGGACAAAAGGGAAGTCTATGATGCATGTACATGCTGAAATTGGTGGAAAAGTACACCACCGGATGACATGACATAAAGTTTCGGCCTTATCCTTTGTCTAGTTATCCTTGGCAGGAGGCATCAGTTAGTTCCTGCATTTTAATATCTTGTTGGAAAGAGATTTGGGATTGGTCTGAAAGCATTGTTGGCTTTGGTCATGTTTAAACAGGGTAGTGCTAAAAGCCAGAACAGAATGGAACGGAACGGAACCAATTGGGACACGCATCTAGCAGAAAAAATGTTTTTAAAGGATTTCGCACTGTTTTCAACTGCCACAAAGAGACTAGAATTGTGCTACAGTTAGTTTCCCTACTTATACACATACTAGAAATCGCACTGTCAAAGTTTCTATTTAATGCCTGCCACATGGCATAATATTATTGTGTTCTTACCAATTCATCAAATTCTGTTTAATTCTGATGTAGAATTACTTCCTTATCACTCTAAAAGGTAAACTACTGTAGTATTTTCATGTTATTGTTGCTTCCAAAGCTTTTTAGTAACAGTGAGGATGGGTTTCTGAAGTTTGCCAACAGCAGCAATGGAGTTTACTAGAGCTAACCACAGTGTATGTTAGTGGCTGTGAATTATATGTATACAATGCTTACAAAATAATAGTGTAGCAGGTTAAATGATTGTTTTTCAATGTACGTGATTGCAAAATGCATTCTTGCAGTGGGCATTAAATACAAATTTCGAGCAAGTGATTTGCAAGTAGAAGAAAACTAACTTTAGCACAATTCTATTTGCTATGTGACAGTTGGAAACGGTGTACAATCTACAGAAACGATTTTTCAACATGGCACAACTCCCGTTCTATTCCAGCTTTTAGCACTACCTGCTTAAACAATACCGCCAAGTTGTTTCAATGGAAAAATGATTTTCCTATAAAGATGGCACTGAGATTTTTGTTTAACTAATACGAGGCCTTACAGGGCAGCATTGTCACAATTCAACTTAACACACACATATTTCATGAGTGTTTTGGCACAGAATTCTTCTTGTTAACAATATGCTGTGACCAGCTGAGCAAATACCAACTGTTTTGTAATAAATAATAAATGCAAAGTGTAATACTTACTCCTGGTCATTGATGTGCTGGTCTAACAAATCCCTTAGTTTTTGTCTTTCTTCTTAGCTGGTAGTAGTCCTGGCTAATTCTATTTTTATCAGCGTACAGAAGTCACATTTAGTGAAGCGACAACTCTATAGTGAAAACACATGTAATTCATAACTTTACATACACTATTACTGTACAAGGATAATCGTACACACATGTACACATACAAACTATATCTGAAACTCCTTTACCCTGGAGACCACATAATACTGTATATACTCAACTCGAATTCAGTAATGCTTAAACTATAATATCTACTTTACCACAGTTATTGCACAAACATATACTTGGGAGGCAGGAAAGGATGATGGGTAATGATGGGGAATGAAAGTGCAAGGTGACAACCAATCTCTAGTAGTACTGATTTAGGATGGGGACCATGTGGCATTTCATTCATGGATAGATTGTTAGTTGAGCTGGAGAAAGGGTAAACTGCAGAGCAGAATAAATTGGTTTACAATTATAGTTTACAATGCTGAAGAAACTTTTCTCCACTAGCTACAATGTAGGTATTAATTGGCATAAACAAAACCACCTTTCATTTTCTTGGCAATTACAGAGATGCTACTAGTACTTGTTCTGTTAACATTATGTAATGGGTGGAACATATTCAGTCAGAGCACACAGTTCAGAAGCAAATCCATGTCCAGCATTCTTCTTTCATATGACACAGTATGTACAGGTTTACAAATCACACCCAACTATTATAGCTCCATGTATTTTTTTCCACAGCTCCTACTCAAGTTTAAAATTCCTAATTTCACTCCTGTTTGTTTAATTTTTGTGTATTTAATCTAAGACAATATCAATGAATCGATACAAAGTCAAACTGAATCGATATATCGTGTATCATGATATATCATGGTTTGTTAACATGGCTGACAATCAAATTATTGTATATTGTGGTTAAACTGAACGGTATGCAATGCTTCTCAAAGAAAGATTAGCTCACTTATTTCCTTAAAAAATAAACATTAAAAAAACAACATGACCATTGTTTATTCTCCCATTTGTATTGTGCAATATATCGCTGTATTGTGCAAGATATAACTGTATTGTGATACACCAGGGGCAGTATATCGATACGTCTACACTGTTCGTTGCAACTCTAGTATCAACCATGCTCTTTGTTACAACAGCATGCAGGCCAGGTTGAACGCATGCTTTCGTGTCTGTGATAATCTATGTAGTTAATTTCGAAAATATACTAGCTAGTCTACCTTACACAGGAAAGAGGCCATTTAACTATGAAATCATCTATTACAAGACTACATACCCTCCTTCCCGTGGGCATATTATTAACTCTTACAATAAATTCAGATATCCATTGAAACTTTGGAATCACTCTGGATGCAATCTCGGATTATAACCAGTATGGCTAAGCCATGATGAAAAACCAAGGATGTGGTTTTAGGGATGATATATGTGACCCAGTCTGAGAAAACCGGTTTTATCGCCCATGCCAACAGATTCGATTTTCATCCAGGACACAAAGCTACATGAATAAACTATCTAATTCCACAATCAAAATCAGCTAGACTTGGTTTTGCTGGCTGCTTTTCCCAAGCCCAATGGTGATCCGTACGTGCGGTGTGGGGCCTTAATGGAGCTCTGTTCAGCCTGGGGATGAACGTATGTGGCTGTACAGCTCTGTGGTGTTGAATAAGTACCTCTACTGTGAATCTCCTTTTCATTTTAACCTATTTTGAGACCTCAATGGCCCTAAACTTGGCCTAATTCCTCCCTACGCCTTCCTTTTCAATTTTTGAATACCATCTTACCCTCCTTCTAGGCCCCCCCACCTCCCACCCATTTTGCAGCTCACCTGATATAGTCAACTTCGGTTCAATAACTATCTAAAATGGCGGGAAACTTAGTTGTTGGCTACTTGCACAGTAGATGCTGTGGAAGGTAAGGAATTGGTGTAAAACGTGTGAAAATTTGGTACACATAGCTTTAACCATTGGTGAGCTACAACACACTAAACTTAAAACCGGCGTTTTTTGATACTTTTAAATAGGCGATAAGACCAGTTTTCCCAGACTGGGTCACATATTTTGCACAGGAATGTCCAAACCTTTTTGACCCTACTATACAGCATATACTATCACCAAGAAATTTACTACCAAAATGTGATGCACTACATGGCCAACCTATGCTACACTGTTTCAATGGCACTTTGATCAATTTGAGTATTGATATGATGAAAGAAAGTGTTAATATTATAGAAAGTGTGGCTTCAGTACACAGGAAAAGGTGACAACATCACATGATAACTAATTAGAAAACAAAATTATTTAGCCATTACCTCTTGGACAGTGAACAAAGTACAATAGTATGGTACATTAATAACACAACATGCACACTCACCTTAGGAATTGTAACATGCTTGAAGTTGGTATTAAACAATGTATTGAAGCATGATCGACCGATAGCTTTAGTCATGTCACCCTGATACACATCTTCCACGTAAATTTCAAATAATTTCTTTTCAGTAAGGCAGGTTGGCAGATAAATAGCATCAGCCTTGTCAGGTCGTTTATCTCCCACACGCTGGAAATAATTTTCCATCCAAGCTATTGCTTCTAATGTTCTTGGTGCCAATGAACGCCTGGCCTTTACAATACTTGTAACTCCTCCAAATTATATGAATTGCTGACGGAGACGATAAAATCGAGATATAGATACTGATAAAACTTCTAACCACAATTTCATACATACTAGTTTACCCTGGATTGTGAAAGTGATATTCCTATCTCCGTTTTTGTCATATGGGCAATTCATCACAAGGAATTGTATGATGTAATCGCTTTGCTCTTGCCGATTTCTGCTGTCAAAAAAACTGTGTGCTCTTAGAATGTCATGATGAGTTAATCCATGAAGTTTGGTAGCACACATGGTTCCACAGCCACTAAAATTCAATACTGATGACAACTGCCAATGTTGTGTGGCCGATTCATCAAGAGAGTTGAGCAAGCAATCATCATCATTAGATGTTGTCAAGTACGAATGGGTTATCATAGCAGAAGCATTAGTGCAAGTCTTTTTGGGGGTGCTACTCATCAGCGGTGTAGATGATAACGCTGACAGCGAGTTCCTCGTTTCATTATCAATGGGATGACTGTTATCATGAATAGGAGTTTCCTCGGCCTCTTCATCACCGGAAGGCATTTCCGTTTCATCAGTAGCGGAAGGTAGTGATATTTCTTCATCATCCGCTGCGGATGGTAGGGTCAACTCTGCCGTTGCCGAAGGTAAAGTTATATCTTCTTCTTCTGCTGCAGACAAAAGCGTTATATCATTTTCCTTCTCGAAGATCTTCTCAACACCATCACTGTATGTTTGCAATGCTTTTTCGGACATGTCTTCCATTAGGCTGACAACAGCGGACTACAGCAGTAAATCACGTGCCCACCCGATTCTTGATCACGTGGAATCAATTACACTTACAGGCACTAGTAGTGAGTTATGGTCAAAGGACTACTTAAACTCACTGGAAACTGCTACGTAGGTGTATGATTGGGCCGAGAATTGGGCGCAACTCTTACGAGCTGAGAAACTAATTTCTTGTGTTATGGAAAATGTGAGTTACTATAGTAACTGGGGAAGTATTTGCTATTCATCTATGGTCAGATGTATATACAGGATGTAGCTAGCTAGCTACAATAGTAGCTACCTGGGTTCTGGATTATTATTAGTCTTTTTAGATGGGTGGAAAAAGAACAGCGAAAGAATTACAGCTAGCTATAATACAATATTGTTTAGTGGATGACAGTCATTGATCATTGACTAAATCCCTTAGAAGATCCTCCAGTGTATCTGATAGTGGCACCTTCCAACATTATTAGTGTCTTATGGCTAAAAACTCACACACGTACTCTCGGCACATTGTATGATGATGGCCAGTGCATATTCCACATGCACTGACTATGCAAATTAAAAACATTTGAGTCGACTTGGTATTGTTGTCTTTGAGGTGTAGCTACATAATAGTAATTATACATGTGTAGTTTCTAATCCATGGCCAGTTAAGCCATGATTTCTATGATATTGTGTATGTAAGTAAACATTGCATGGCAATACTTACTGTGTCTCTATTTAGTATGTTACAGCATGAACCTACTGAAAAGTTGCATCCTAAAATTTAAATAGCTACCTTGATTTGTTTTAGAGGTCCCCTTAACAAAATTGGTCTAAGATGTTTTGTATTACAGTGAAACCTGTCCAATCAGGTCACTGCATAAAGAGGTCACCTGTCTAAACTGGCCATTATAAAAATCCCCACATGTGCTAACTTTGTACAAAGTGACCTGTTTAATGCAGCCACCACCTTAATGAGGTCAGAAAAATTTGTCCCATGATGACCGGAATAAACAGGTTTCACTGTATAAAGGGTGTTCACTATGCATGCACCAGCCAGAATTGGCAATATAGTATGTGTGCATTTCTGTAATCTAAAATATTTGACAATGTGGTTTCAGTTAGTATGTGATGCTTTAAGAAATCATAGCAATCAAGCTAACAAATTAAACTCATTATACTGTCTTTTGTACTATCTAACTTTCTAGGAAACTTGCACATTGCAAACACTAACACATCAACGTCGGCAACAGATTGTAGACCAATAAATACTTTAGGATTAAGGAAGAAAAATCCATCCCTCCTGGAGGAGACTGAGTGTGGCCCCGACTAGACATTGGGTGACCTGCAGTTCGATTCCTGGGGTTGGAGGGATTTTTTTTTTCCTTACTTTGGCCCCTTTTCTGTTACACCTTTTCAGCTATAAGTCACTAAGTCTAAGTCCTTGAAATTAGGTTAGGTAATCCTAAGGCTGCAGCACATGTTGCTGCAGACCTTCAGTGCTGGTCACTGTAAAGCATTAATACAATACAATACAATACAAGTGACATAATTGTAATCATTCAGCAATAATATCCTCTGAAATAGAACTTTATTATTTCGAAAAACTGTATTTCATGGTATATAAGTGTAATTTTAAGCTTGCTTTATTTGTGGAGTCCGAGTGTAATTGCCATCTTCATAGAGTATATATTGTGTGCATATAGTGGTTAATCAAGTGCGTGCGTGCATGTATGTGTGTGTGCAGTGTGTGTATGTTTGTGTGTGTGTGTGTGTGTGTGTGTGAGTGAGTGAGTCAAGATTTTTGGTATATGACTAGTGCATTAACAAGGAGCTGATAAAGTAATTGAGTTTTACAATGAGCAATTAGTCAGTGGACAACACTTTCCTACTACAGGGTGTGTCTACATATCGCATTTTTCAACACACTGTACAGACAAATTAATGGGGCAATGGAAATGGAAAACAAAAATGGTCAAATTGTCATGTAAATGTACCCTAGAGTAAACCCTTGTTTAATGTCCACCTCTTAAAGACTACCTTCTTACAACGATCACCTCCATGCAAAGACCACACATTTCAAAAATGGCTAAGGAATACGATATACTTAATGACCCTATAAATAAGACCACTTCATAGTCACCTTTTATAAAGACCACCCTCTTTACCAAACACCACCTATTCATGTTTTGATAATAGTCAAGTTCCAAAATCTAAAACAACTAGGTCAACTAGAAAGGTTTGATTCTTAAGGGCTTACACTATACTTCACTTCCAAGTCCTAAAACATATAATATTACACCAGTACACAGTGTATTGACAATCACCTTAGCCAAAGTATATCAAGTGTCCCTGAAATTGCCTACCACAGCTCCATTTCTTTGTATTGTATCCCTCCCATGTTGAGTTTCTTGTTCTTCAATATCCTGAGCACAAGATGATCGTTTGAGTCCTTAAACATATAATATTACACTAGTACACAGTCTATCAATAATCACCTTATATCAAGCGTCCATGAAATGTTCCAATACAGCTCCACTTTTTCCACACTTTATCCCTCCCATGTTGAGTTTCTGGTGAAATACACTAGATCCTCTAGACAGATGATAAAACTGTTAAGAGAATAGTACATTGTGGTTTAAAAAGCTTTTATAAAAATAATTAAATTACAAAATACATGGAATTGTAGCATTATCCAAAGCTTTTCATTAATCAAATGTTTAATGCAAGGAGCATTATTGTAATGCGTACAGGTAGTTCAGTAAGGCAGTAGAAAATTCTATTAAATAAATTTCTTTTTTTAACTTCTGTAGCAACTTGATGAAAATGTTTCAGGTCAATCTGAAGGCATGGCTTTACCCAAACAATACTGTTACACTACGTCATTGTGAGGAGAAATTGAGGCAAATTTTGCGGTGATATTTTTGTGGGCCATTCCCACTCCTCGGTCTTCCCCACTATACAATACTGTCATACTGTATGATACTTAATGCAAGGAGTAGCATTATTGTAGTGTGTACAGGGAGCTCAAACAATGCTGTATTTCTAATCCCACAATGAAATGTAGCACTTACTGGGAAAGTTATAAATATAATGGTGTAGTGTGTAAACCAGTATGGTACGTATTAACTAGTGCAGGACCTTACAAACAAAAGCAATACAGTAACCAGTGACAACAGTAGTCACCATAGCAACAGAGTGCATGTATGTGCCAGACCTGTAAGAGACTGTTTTAGTGTGTAGCACTGGCATGAGGGCATACATATCAGAATATGTAATTGCCGCTTACCTAACTAATAGCCTGCACCAGGTGATCGAATACCTACAAGTGCAACCACTGGATATATCATAATAAATTATATGCATGCTTAAAAATTTTGATAATGGGTTAGCAGCTTGTATGTTCTGGCTAGGTTTTACAAGTAATCATGAAGTAGTTTGGTTATGCAAATTTAATGTTTTAATCAGAGCTATTGAAATCACTGAGTTTACTTAAAATCTAGATGGGTACAACATGCTTGTAGAGTGATTATTTTGTGTAGAGTGGTAATTTCATGTTATTGGTAATGGGGGTGTGGTCCATACTCAAAAGCATGCAGAAACACTTGGTGAATAAGCTATAGCAGTAGTTCCCACATTAGCCTAATGTTTTTCAACTCGTAGGATAGTGAGGACAACAAAACACTTTCCATCTGAGTAGTTTTCGTGGCCAAATCTTAACTCATGCATACTAATCACATGAATAAATCCCAATCAATTTTGGCCTTACCGTCTGTATTATGGCTTCCCAGTTATAGCCCGGGCTACGTATGGGCCAACCTACATGGAACGTTGTCTGGATGGTTCTTGTTCTGAGGTGTGAAAGTGGTAATTACATGATACATTACTGACAGGCCCATAAATCAATATAGCATGCAGCATAGCTTTCACAATGCTATATCCTGCGGCAGTTCTTTCTGGCCACTTTGCCACAGAAGGATCCTAACCAGTGTATATATCTACAATGTTACTGGCTATTGATATATTGATAGGCTTGTAGAAGGTTGTTAAGAGGACTAATTATTGTAAGGTCAGGAGCACGCATTATTATGTGTTTAGTATGATCTAATATTCCAAGTAGAGAGATAGAATTTCAATTTTTGTGATTAATCTGTATTGTTTATAAGTTTGTAATGGCATGTGTTGTGTCTCTCAGATTGGGTTTAAGAGATACCGTGACCTACCCTGGAAGTCATATGCATCTGATTGTGGCTGCTGGATTCTCCACGTCATACTTGTCAGGATGGGTTGTGGGTTGACAACCCATTTCCTGCAATGAGGCTGATCACATTGCTACTGGAACATACAGTATGGAACAGTCTTATGTTCATGAATCATATGGAGATGATGTGTGTATTCTGCGAAGGCTGTGATGTCATTCTTAGATTGCCATCTTAAGTTTGATCAATATAATGGTGAGTTCCCCAACTATAAAGCAATTTTCTATTTCTTTTGCTTGTAGCATATTCAGATACATGAAGAGTTCTCATACTAGTCCCTACAATTCCTCCTGGTAGCATAGCGGTGTGGTTAACAGCAGGCTTCTATGTAGCCTGAACTTTGTGATATGAAAAAACTATTATGGTTGATGAATGGATAATCAATGTCATCTGCATGTGTTAAGTGCTGTACATGCTTTTATATTTATTCGTACTTTTATGATGTCATTGATGTCACACAAATTTGATGTATAACTTAAAGCTATGATATGTAATTGTACATGTATTGCTTGCGTAAGCTTGAATTAAGTGTTGTGACAGTATGTATGCAATGTACCCTTGCACAACAGTGAACATACATTTTTCCGTGCCACAATCATCTCTCCAATGTATGTTGCTATATCACCACTACTAATCTCAAAATAATATTATTATACCTAATTACCACCAACATGGGCTCATTGGCAAGCGTAGTCTGCTCGGTCACCATGGTAACCATATTATTTACAGTCTTCATTTCTATCTGACATTTAAAAAAGAATATTTTTATGTACAAGCTTACATATACACTACTTGACTACAATATATATACCATAGAAATTAGTGCTTATGACGTGATTTCCTTGTGGTGCAAGCATTAGCCGTTGTGTTTATCACGAGGTGTCAGGTCACGGTCCAAGATCGATTCTCAGTTGTGGCTACCTTTTTTTCGCACTGCAGCTATCAACTTTTGGGTTTAAATACCTCTTAAATTTGTTTGCTTTCCTAGTGTGTCGCTAGTGTCTAGTGTCGAGGTAAGCTGGCTGTGAAAGCAGTCAGCATGGTGCTGGCAGGGTTCAAACCCTGGCTAGGAACGGCCAGTCTCCTCCCTTAACTCCTCAAAAAGTACACAAGACAATGAACTAGTGTTGTGAAGTTTCACTGTAATCCCTCTCATTATTGAAGGTCTGTGAAGCAGTGGAGAGCAACTCCTGCATGCTCTCTTTTGGAAGTTTTTTTAATTTTAATTATTTAGGCACTATAGTTTGATGTTCCTCAATCTGATTATGAGCAACAGAATAGAATCAACAAACTAGTTAACTGAACCCTTTTCTTGCTACACCATGACACAAACTATATTAATACTGTTTTATTATATTGTTTAGTGTTAGGTAATAGCCCCATGACTGAAGCACGTCAGTCTGAACTGAACAGCATGCAGTGGCTATGTAGTTCATTTAAAATATGTGACTAGCCCTGTGAAATAATATAGGGCATGATCAGTTCTTTTTCAACTCATCCTTTTTGTAGCCGGCATTATGCTATGGCAATGCAATCTTCAGCTCTTACTAAGCATTTAATATGAAAGCAAATATTCTATATAGCCCCCTGACATAGCATGACAGGGTGTAGCTTGTGCCCACCTTGCCCTGTTTTTTTGCAGGCCCGGTCACATAATCAACACTCCGGCTCTCTTCTTTAAAATTAACTGAAACTCACAGAGGATCGGATAAACATTATACCACAGACAAAGCTACACATGTACACAACACACAAAAACTACAACAGTAGTAAAAATAACATTAATTTTCAGGACTAGTCATGTAGGCCAGTATCCAAGACTATTGCAAAAAATAATGTCATCAAAAAAATAAACTAGCCGTCTAGCTACCACACTGTAGCCTGGTGCTGAAAGAAGTGCTGACTATATTGTCTCCAAACCATGTCCATGGAATGTTTACAACCAGTCTATTGGTGACTGAAGCAAGAATTTAATAATACCTTCATCAGACCAAAATAATATAATGTTGACCAAGCATGATCCTTATGCCAATTCAATATTGGCAATTGGAAAGAGTGGAAATGGAAACTGGAAATCAGAAATGGTCAAATAGTGTATCCTATAGAGAAAACCCTTGCTTAGTGGCCACCTCTTAAAAGACCACCTTCTTACAAAGACCACCTCCATACAAAGACCACATTGTAATAGATGGCTAAGGCATATAAGACCACTTCATAAAGACCACCCTCACTTAATGGTCACCTTTTATAAAGACCATTACATGGTAATATTTGATAGTTCCACCACCAAACATGGTTTCATTATGACTCATAGAAAGGGGTGAACATTGGTTTACACTTTCACTAAAGATCATCTGGCTGTCCATACCATCATTGCTTATAGGTTCTACCAGAATGCATGTGTCATACAAAAATAGTCCTGAAGTATAGCAACAACACAGGGGTGTAGTACATGTACTTTAATAAAGAAAACTGAGGTTTCATGTAAGGAGATGACCTTAAGGGCCTAATCTTTTTTAAACTGAACTAGCTACCTTAAATATCTTTAGAACTTAATTACAAGGTGGTCTTTATACAGAGGTGGTCTTTGTTAAAAGGTGGTATTTAATAGGTGACCACACCAGGACACACACCACATCACTCCAGGACACAAGCATAACGATTTGACTATTTCAGTTTTCCAATTCTATTTTCCGTTTCCAGTGTTTAAAATTACTCATTCAATATTGTGTACATGCAAGCTACATAGATAACATTCCAAGTACAGCAAAGCAGAAGACATTCAGGTTTTTTGCTGCAGCTGATTCCTGACAGTACAATGATCATAATCTTATGCATGAGTATTATAGCTACACAAAAATGTCATAATGGTTTTTGGTAAAGTATATATATGAGAATGAGAATATGAGGAGTGTGAAAATCTTTACAGCCTCGTATCCAGACCCCCACCCACTGTTTTGTGGTGACTTGTATGCTAAATTTTTGGGCTTTCTGCCCCTACATGTGCTCTCCCCAACCCACAATGAACCGTAGGGCATGTATATATATACCTGGGAGAAATATGTACAGGTTTAGTTCACAGACTCCAACAGCATTTACCTGAATTATTTATACTGTATTTATGCTGACGTTCCGGGCTATTTTGCCAGTGTCAGCACTCCTAGCACTATCCCTACCAATCTTTCTACCACCCTTAATATACCTCACTTGCATGGTAATGATTTAATCTACTAACAACAATGCCTAGCAACATTAGTGGCTGGAACAGCTTGGAAGGAAGATCGGTATGGCTCTTGACCTCCAACACCCTATATCTTATATTTCTAGTGAGACTGGATCACAGTTGCATGCTCAAGAACGTGGCTATAGCACTTCTGGTATTGAAAAGAAAACTGTAAGATCATTGTTTGAGCTGCAGGTAGGCTGCTTGCATTGCCATGTCCTGCTTACATAGATTTTTTAACTTTAGAGCCTTCCCAGAATGGAATCTAGTAGATCTCATGGCTGAGCTTCTTTGGATCCCCTGTATAATATATTATTGTCTTAATCAGTATCATTAATATGCCATGTATCTTTTTAGGTGGCCAGTTTCGTTGTTTTAGCCTTATTGTGCTGTAGCTGAATCAGAGCAACTGATTGGTCAGAAACCCTACCTAATGCAGTGGGTGGGGTCTTGCCATGAGACCACCATCTATAGTAAGCTCCTGTTAAGAGCGAGTGCAACTTTATTTCCTGTTTATCCATTTATATGTACATCTTTAGTTTCTTGGCCAACCAAGTACAGGGTTGAGGTAAGATATTTATATTGACATATTTAAGCTGAAAAGTCATTTTGAGTTCAACAATAGGCTAAGTTACATTATGATAGCAGTGTTGCGGTATAGCCAGAAAGTTTGAAGAATTTGGCAAGTGAACGATGTTTTGCCAAACTAAAATCCGCCAAATCATTTGTCCAATACAAATCTGTAGTAGCTCAACAAATTTGCCAAACTTTGTTCTTGCTGAAGTCCTATCATGGCAAATTCGCCAATTCAAGTTTCCTCCTGCCAAACTTTCCGACTACACGGTATATAGTTATGTGACTGGGCCTACAAAAACATGGCACATTGGCACAAAACACCCCATCACATAAAACATTACATCTTGGTACTGGAATAAAATATACAGTTGCCAACAAATGCTTAAGAAGTGCTATGTGGCCATAGCACAATGACATCTAAAATTATGAATCTTTAATTTTATTAAAGTAAGCAAAATATATGTACCCAGATGCCCTATTTTCACACATTATGGTGAAACATTATTTTAAGTACTTCTTATTATTAGTTCAAGTGACCTAATTTAAGGTACTGAGAACTGATAATGTACAATCAATAACTAATATAAACACACGAAAAGGAATAAAACAAAACAAATGGGTTAATCCTACAGCCTCAACTTATATACAAGAAAAGAGGATCCCATGCAGAGGTATATTGATAGAAGAATCCACACTCAGCCAGTAGTTTTTGGTGGTTCCTTTTCCTCCTGTAAATATGCAACACACATAATTACATAACTCCACGACAATACGTGTATGTGTGTCTGAGTGCTTGCATGTTTATGTTCATGACTGTCCGTGTCGTGTGCATGCGTGCGTGCTTGCATGCAACATCTGGGTACGTACCTAGTCTAAAATAGGGTAAGCAAGTGCCAACAATCCTCTTGCATAGTGGGTAAAGCTATCTTCATTGTGATAACCTTCTGTGGGTTACTACTCTGCTTGCACAAACTCATAGCTCACATACAGAGTAATGTACTACTTTTACAAACGACCCTTTACATAAGGTGCGTTTTTGAAGTTTAGCTATTATCATAGCAACTTGCTGAGATAAAATATTCCACCAGAAAATACAAGTGCCAAATAACCCATACATTGCTGATGTTATAGTATAGGTGTACTTTCAGAAAACCTCACAGTTTAAAACCAAGTACTCATCAATACTAGCTACCTTGTAGTCATACTAATTTAACATGTTTTATATTGACTTTAAGCAGCTTACATATTTTTCAAGTAACAACAATGATACACACACTGTACTGAAGTACTGATGTAACAGTTACTGTTCCTGACAAGAAAAATTATGCCAATCAAACTCCACAGCTTTTATTGTGTCACTACCTGGTGGCAAATGTATCATGGGTCATGTGATCTTAACAAGTACTTGAGTACTGATTTTACTATCCAAGTAACAAAATCCTTAACGAGTATTAGCAGTGTTTATTTTGTGATTGGGAAATAAACAGATACATTGTTGGTACCATGATAAAAAAACACGTGTCAATAACAACACTGAAGCTAATCATCAAATTTAAATAAAGCATATTTGACCAGATAATAGCTATGGCTACAACAAATTTCAACAAAGAGCTACTATGTGAAGGTGGCTACTATGGGGTGGTATCCTAAGATCATGAAATACACCTTAGATATGTTTTTGACCTATTTTACCTATAATGAGGTAACTTTACCTACAAAGACCTCTCTCCACAAATTATATACATGAACTCACACATTCATATATCATACAGTACGGTAGTACTGTATATTAGGGATCATGCAATTGCAATTCTGGCAGTTGGATCAAACAATGGCTTAATGGTAACTTGTATGCACGAGATAAGTTGGTCAGCGTTGCAGGTGTATGCTCTGAGCAATTAATCTCAATTGTAACAAGTGGGTATACAGGCCAGTACATCAGTGTTCATCAAATGAAATAGTACTAAGAACTTGCACAGTGAAGTAGCGCGAAAACAGTGCCAACTAATCAGCACGTCTCTGTTCTACTTTGCTAAGAATGAGATTTTATCCACCCTGGTATCATCTGAAACAGTTCGTTGAATTCAGACACATGAGACTAATCAGCACATACCTGTTCTACTTTGCTAAGAACGAGGCTAAGAACGAGTTATTATCCACCAATCATCTGGAACATTCAGTTAAACTCAAACACACAAGACACAAACAATTCAGTAACAGTGTTCATCTATAGCAGTCAGTTACACGAGAAACAAACAATTAACAGTGTTAATACCTTAGTACAAAGAACTTACACAGCAAAGTAGTGCGTTAAGAAATGCGATTAAACCGTGCCAACATATCGGCACTTGCCCGTTCTATTTTGCTAAGAACGAGTTCTTATCGTCTTTAGCAGTCAGTTGAACACAAACACACAAGAAACAAACAATTAAAAGTGCTCATAGAATGAAATACCTTGAGTACTCACAAAGAACTTACACAGCAAAGCAGTGTGTCAAGAAACACAAGCGATTAAATTGTGCCAACTATTCAGCACACGGCCTGTTCTACTTTGCTAAGAACGAGTTCTTATCCTCCACCTGTCATCTGGAACAATCAGTTGAACTCAAACACACGAGAGACAAACGTACCGGCCAGCACAGAGAGCCAGCAGCACGTACTAAATAAATTATTAGCACTAATGCGCCTCTATTGCGAATAAATGAACACCTTGCGTTGTTAACGAAAAGAACTGGGTACAAAGGAAAGTCCATGATATATGCATTGTACATACTGCAGTTGGTAAAAAGGAACATCTCTCTCAGGATCAAGCAACATCAAACAGTGAAGAAATCAAGCCCATAGCTATATCCATTGTTGAGTTATGCTTGGCTGAAGGAATCAGTTAGTCAGAATAAAAATAATTATGTTAAATAGAAAATTTTTTAAATTCCATAAAAAAAACTTTTTGGAAGGGTTTAAATTTGGGGTTAATCTGAAGACATTTTTGGACTTGGCTGTGCCTAACCAAGTTGTCATGAAGGGAAATTGAGGCTGGTTTTAGGGTGATATTTTGGAAGCCCAGTTTTGCACGATCCCTACTATACAGTACAGTTATGCAGAGGACATTTTAAAAAAGAAACCATCATTAATAATGAGAACAAAATACATGCTTGAAAAACCTCAGTCACATGCGATCACAGAGACTGGTTCCAAAAATGAAAACCAGTACGTGGGCATGGCAAGAAAATACAAAAAAAATAGAATGCTATAATAGCTACTTATACACCAGAATAAAATTACACAAGATTAAGTAAGTTTTAAGTAGGGCATAGTGACACTGTATAGCTGAAGTGGCCTCTATTAAAGGAGAAGAAACCAAAGCTGAAACCTGACCCTAAGTTTGCCTGCTCAGTACTGAAGCATAATGATGTCTTTCACCATAAAGTATCAGCTCCGCCGGTGCGCTCGCTCAACCAGAACTCACCATAAACAAACCTCTGTACTAGTGTTTGACTATAGATTTATAAACCAGTTTATAAATCTATGGTTTGACAGTTGTTATTATAGAGCTTTACAGTGGTCAACACCATAGGCGATTCTAAGGGGAAGGGGGGCTGCTGAAAAATAATTTTTCAACTCTTTTAATATAGGGAAAAATTGCAGTATAGATTGGCATTGCTATTTTTAATAATTTTCTTGTTTTTAGAATAAATTTCAGGCTGTTTTTAAGCCTTCAACTGCAGCTTGAATCCCTAGAAATTCTGTTTTATAGTACTAGTCATGCTGTTCCCGATCGCTGTTCCCGCCTACTTGGCCCTCCCCGTTGCTCAGGCCTAGAATCTCCACTGGTCAACACTGAAGGTTTGACAGACACTTGTACTGTACTGCAGCCTTTAGATTACCTAGCTTATTAAATATTAAAACAGAATTGGAGATTTCAATAGGTAAGCATAATATTTACTTGGGGTTAGTAGCATCTACTGCACTGCATCTAAACACTCACTTTTAATACCACAAGGCGCTACTAGATTAAAGCCAGAAGACTATACTTCAACGGGACATTTCAAACGCTTGCCATCTCTATCCGTTTCCCATTTCTCCTCGTTTCTCCGTTCCTGGTTTCTCTATCCCAGATTCATCACACGTGATCGATCCGCACGTGATAACGTAATACCACCACGTGTGTATTTTTTTTGTACACGAACGTTTTTTGGCACCTCGGATTGAGTCACCCTGTGAGTCGTTTTCCAGTGTTTTAGACGTCCTCTTCGCTGAGTTATGCCGAGACGATTGTGTTGGCATTTTTCCCTGAAAGATACTCAGCCAGCTGATGGAGTATACATAGGCGTTGGCAACCAAGTCTTGTCAAAATATGGGCTGATAAAGGATGTGGCGCTCAGTCCTCAGGACGGAGATGAATGGATAAAAGTAAGTGTTGATGCAACACTTGATAATCATTATGTTTAATATGTTCGATTTTAATTAGGCTACTTTTCAGACAAATTCTAAGGCTAAGGTCCTGAATGTTGCAGAATTTGAGTGGAACAAGAATGAGTTTTGCAGACAATTCAAAAACTGCGGCTTAACTGAATCGTTCGTGGATATATTTAAAGGAGCTACCATTGAGATGCAGCCAAATGGAGACGATAGCAACCAACAACCAACTGTAATTCAGCCATCAAACAAGAGACGGCGCATTGAAGCCATGATTCCAGCTAGTCATAGTGTTAGACGTGCACCACAAGATCAGGATGAAAATGATGAATTTAATGGTGCCAGGATGGATGAATCTATCAGGTCATATTTTAAAGGTACTGTAGATGTTTTGTTTATAAAATATACAGCAAACAGTGGTCATGCATCATATAACTGCCTTGCCATGGCCAAAATGGCATTTCTCTTCCTTTAACCCTCTAACCGTCACAACCGCCATATGGCTGATAACTTGCGCACTGGGTATAATTTCCTCTTCGCTACAGCTTGTTTGTGTGTTTAATAATCTTACCATAAAATTCTTACACCCTCAGAGTCTCGGTTACTGGGGTAAATGGATCCTTCGCAGACTATTGCATGAAAGTTACATAATCATGGCAATGTCTTGTTGTGAAAGAAGACTAGCTAGTTTATTGGTTGTTTGAGTTGTTAATAGTGTATCGTTTAAAAGGAATAAGCAAAGGTGATCTGTGCAGGCTTGGGGTCAAATACTTTGAAAAGTATTTAAATACAAATACTCTGAAAGTATGGAATACAAATACGAATACTTATACCCAGGGTGTATTTGAAATACAAATACTATTAAAAGCATTTAAATACTTTTATAATACTTGATCCTTTGATCTGAACTACACCTTACACAACCACCCAATAGTACACACCTCTGTTTTAATATTGTTCTAATAAAATTTCAAATGTATGGTAAACATAACTGTAACATTATAATGCCAGAAAACAATTGGAGTATATGGACTTCTTGCTCTTCTTAGATGACATTTTTGAACTATATGTTGCAAGGTTTGAATGCTCATACCAACAGTTCATAATATACAGTAGAGAGGGAGGAAGAGTGTCCAACGCTATATCTCCCTTGCTCTCTACATTATGAACTCTTGCTAGTACTTATATACTTACTATTCAACTTCAAAGAAAAGTAAGTTCTTTATAACTCTTCCCATTCAAAGAAATTGAATAATTAGCGTTTGATATATTTTTACAGATTAAGGTGTCAATAAGTGAAAGAGATCATCTTCCAACAAAATATATTTTACAGATTAGGTCATACAGATTCTCTTTCAAGCAAAAGTATTTGAGATATTTTCCAGAAAGTACTTAAAGTTTTTACATGAAGTGTTTAAATACAAATACATGTTGTTTCAAAACTTCATAATACAATTACAAATACTCAAAAATAGTATTTAAATACAGCTAAATACAAATACTCATGTATTTGACCCCAAGCCTGCAATGGGGACAGGTACAAGCTACTTTTTCAAGACACGGCATGGTGGCCGTGCATTTCTTTACGCATACGCATTGGCGTAAACTCGAACAAGCTAGACTTGATGTGAATTGTTCCATGACGTAGCGACTTAGAACTGTATTAGTAATAGTATTATATACTCTCAGCTAATTTGATAGAGATAGTACATGTATGCCACGGGGCTTGGTCATGATGTCACAGTGTGTATGCTGCATGTATACTTGTTCATATGGCTTAGTTCCAGTAAATCATTTAAGTTAAGCACTGTCTTTATTAACAAAAGATATTTTAAAAGTAATAGAATACTTTTTGTTACTGTCATGTTGTGCAATGTGTTGCTCTTATGTTTTAAAATTACTTATAAAATATATTATATGTTACATTTTAGCAATGAGTGTTAACTAATATGTACATAGCTAGGTTGTTTTGTACAGTGTACCTGCAGATGTACCAGTAGACATTTAAACCCTGATAAAGTTCCTGAATTTTCTTTCTACTGTTAATACTTTCAAATTCTAAAACAAATTCATGTTTAAAACATTGTGTGATTTGTTTTTCCTGTAATTTACTGCAAAATCTGGCATAATTCTAGATATTGTGCAATGTCAGATTACAGAGGTGACTTGTTAATCCAACAACCTCCTTAATCCAGCAAAATTTATGGCTCCCATTGAGCATCGGATTAGAGAAGTTTGACTGTACAAGTTGTCTGGGCTGCGTGTACTTACCAAGCAGTATTTGAATGAATTCTCTACAGTATATTCACAGTCTACAATTTACGGTATATCCCATATGCTATAACACAGGTATTTTTACTGCTTAATTCTCACATAACTACTGCATGCTAATTTTTGTGATTTTCACACATAATTTTTTGGTATTGCCTGTAGGTAGAACAACTAGACGAAAGAATGATTTTCTTTCTTGCTACTCTACCAAATGAAACCTTTGTTATATTATCAAGCATTTTTAAGAAATACTTGAATGGAGAATTCCAGAATGTGCCCAGAAGTAAAAAAAGGTATAAAGTCTAGTCTTGATTTAAAAGGATCTACTTTCAAACCTTTTCGAGCATTAGACATTTCCACCATCCATGAGCTATTATTAAAAATAGAAGACGAGACAATGACAATAAAGGAAGCAATGATGCAGTGTGGTGACATAAAAAAGCTGCACAAGATACAGCAAGTATTCGTTAAAGGAATGGAATTGGATACGTGGGAGAAGGCTGTTGAGGTATATCCTCAATTTGCGACGGCCGAGAAGCTTGAACCATTTAAGCATCTACATTTTTCAAAGGCTGAACTACCTCCTCAGTTTCTCAACTATTGCCAATATATTAAGACTCCTGGTAATGTTAGTGATATCAATACAGACAAGTTATTTTCATTTAACTACTTGGATTGCACCAGCATATTTTGGAAGAACAGCATTTCAAACATTACCGTTAATGCCATTGACACTATATTTACAACTACAACGGTTAGGTTCACAGGATTTACTCTAGCTGTACTGGATTATGCTCAATCAAATGATACAGACACTGACCAGGTTTTTATCCAGCACATTATGTGTTGCATACTTTTGAATTATGTTTCTTTTAGATGCTGGATGAGATTAAAACTTCAATGAGGATAGTGCGTGGAGTAAATTACAGCGTTGGGAAGCAACACTTTACAGTAATAGTACTTTGCTATCTCTCACAGCTTAGCACCTTTTAAGCTGCCCTAAATGATGTTTATGGTGAAACTCAGATGGCTGTATGTTCACTACCTGTAGAAAAAAGAAGAGGTATATGCACACATTATATGTATGTGTTTCTATATACGTATTTACTATATACATTTAACACTGCAATGATCCTTTAAACTAGAGGAGGCTCAACACACTTTTCATTAGCTGATAAGATTATATAAAGTACTTTAGGGAGCTATCAATAAAAACTAGGTGCTAATCAAAAGCTTTTCTCATGAAAATTTAATAGCACTGAATGTAGTTGGTTGGCAATTGGAGCCATCATATCACATGATGAAGAGCTTGTCTAAAATTGCTTTTAGTTTTCCACCACATGGCTTTACATGCTGGATTGTGAATAATCGAATCAATGTGTTACAGTAAGCTATACGGATATATGTGGTTGTTTAGATCTTAACAATAGGGTGGCTGATTCAAAAACGTTATCTGTACCTTGTATTGTCAACTTTGGAATTGATAACAATATCTGTGTTGTTAGTATAATGGACACCTTATGACCGACCAATTTTGACATGTTTTTACTGTTTGTCCTAGTGGTAAAGGTTGTATTGGTAGAGGAGAGACCTCAGAAATAGTGTCTGATATAGAAGGTCCCTTAAAAGAGGTTCAATTAATTGATATAATTATCAATATTGGTAAATTTTTGCCTTAGTTTTTTTTAATTAGCAGATATTTTACTGAGAGTTATCAGCCTGGTGAAGCATAATAGATACAGCTTCAATTCACACGATTGTAGTATTCATACTGAATAATTTGATGCTCTAACCTGTAGTCGATGTGTAATTGTAATTGTTTCTGTCTGTCATGAAACACGTGTTACACAGGGCCAGATAGATTTCACATTTTATTGTTTTTGTAGATGTAACATCAGTAAATTCCCTTAATGAAGTAACAATTGGTATGCTAGTGGCAAAGAGTGGAGTACCCGCACCACTACCAATGGAACACGACAATTTTTTTTTGAAGACAAAGGACCAATCTTACTATGATGCTTCAACTGGAAGATTGTGTTTCAGTACCAGAAGTCAGTTGAGACTCTATTACAATTGTACACAACACCTACTGACTGGACTTTGTTATCGCCAACTGGAATTGGTATGTAATAATAGACTGTTTGTGTGTAATAGCAAAACTGGTCACTTTTAAGAATTGTTCATAGTAACCGTATTTCCTTGTATGCCTACATCGATGATGAGGCATTTCTGACTGAGTATGCATTGAAAATTGTTATATCAATGCTGGATTGTTCTAACATTGACTTAAGCCAGCAAGCAAGTGAGCTAGAGGAGATTGTATTGTATGGTTTGTTAGTGGCTAGTTTCTTGTCCATGGATGGATTCAGTTCTCTTCTCATAAGCTTGAAAAGCTGAGACTGGGCGTAAAGTCAGATTACTTGGAAATGAGGGGGGAAAGTTGAGCTCTTTGTGATCCGGCTACTAAGGTAAAAACAGACTCCATCTGATTTGTAAGCTCAGGCCCGTAGCCAGGGGGGGTTCGGGGGGTTCTGAAGAACCGCCCTCTTGGAAAAAAGGTCCACAATTTCAGTAAAAGGTCCACAATTTTAGCAAAAAGGTCCACAATTTTAGTATACAAGTCCAAATTTTCAGGAGCAAAAGTCCATTAGCTACAGTTTACTAGATACCACTATAATAAGAAGCTAAAATAAGTGCTCCGAGTAACTCATTCAGTGCTTGCATTAAATGCAATGCAAGATCGAGATACTCTAATAGAGCAGTCAACCACTCTAATAGAACAATCACTCTAATAGAACAGTCACAATTACATTTTCTTTTAAAAGCTACTTAATTTACATGTAGATTGTCTAAACCGAGCTTTCATTAAAATATAAGATTTTGGTGGACAAGCCCCTCCATGCAGAGCCCACGAATAGCATCCATGCTTCAACTCCATGCAATATGTAAATTAAATTTTCATTGTTTAAGACACCATTTGTTCTGCTACACTGCCCCTGTTGATCATGGCAGAGTGCTCAATCTTTCCCATTCTTATTCATTGTGACATTCCAATATATTATATTTAGACACATGTATGTGCAGATGGTATAATTACAGTAGCAGTAGAGATATTTTTCCAGATATCATTCATACAGCTGGTCTTCAGCTTACCTAAAAAAATTGTTAATTTTATTGACTGAAATGCCACTAAATTCAACCTTTTAGTATCTGTTTTCAAAAAATTTTCTGGGGGGGCATGCCCCCAGACCCCCCTAGATTGGGTGTGCTTCGCACACCCAGTCTCAGTACCTTTATTAATCATCATGCAAGTAAAGGTCCACTTTTGGTCAAAAAGAACCCCCCTTTCAAAATTCCTGGCTACGGGCCTGGTAAGCTTGTCTAGATTTGAGATAAATCTGCTGACCTGTAAGGCCCATCCTTTCCATAAGTCTGGATCCGCCTCTGGGATATAACGTATACTTTGCATGATGTAATTGAATTCCAATGATATCAATTGTATGTATTTACCACTAACAAATAAGAATACAGTATTTACTCTAAATAATGCACCATTGAAAAATTCACCATAATATCACTGGGACTTAGTAGATGAAATGATTTCTATAGTGAAGTACCGCGTATTTAAATATTTGTTAGTGCTTTATGGTTTATCACAGTAACTTACGATACCAGAATTAATTCGTAACTTAGCTCTTGTGTTTCAATATTATTTCTTGTTAATTTCAGTACCTTTTTTGTTACTAAAATTTAATACCTTCTTTCATGTAAAGTACTGAACCTTTTTTGTTCTGGAGGCTATGTATACATGTATAAAGAATTTCTGTAGCATTTCTTGTCTGATGGCTTTGTGTAAAATACTGAAATTCGGTACCTTTTTGTCTGTGAAATTTCAGCACCTCATTTATATTTGTGGTTCCATGTAAAGTACTGAAATTTTGGTACCTTTTTGTCTTTGTGACTGTGTAAAGTATTGAAATTTCAGCACCTCCTTTATATTTGTGGTTCTATGTAAAGTACTGAAATTTCAGCACCTCATTTATATTTGTGGTTCCATGTAAAGTACTGAAATTTCAGCACCTCATTTATATTTGTGGTTCCATGTAAAGTACTGTACCTTTTTGTCTTTGTGTAAAGTACTGAAATTTTGGTACCTTTTGTCTTTGTGACTGTGTAAAGTACTGAAATTTCAGCACCTCCTTTATATTTGTGGTTCCATGTAAAGTACTGAAATTTTGGTACCTTTTTGTCTTTGTGTAAAGTACTGAAATTTTGGTACCTTTTTGTCTTTGTGACTGTGTAAAGTACTGAAATTTCAGCACCTCCTTTATATTACTATACTGTATGAATATTTGATCTTTTTGTATACCCAGGTTCCATGGTGATTGCTGCCTTGAAACAAGGGAGAAATATTCTGTACATCAAAAACAATAGCATAAACTACATCCATGCTAAAATCTGTGCAGTAAAATTGATGTCTCTTGGTTCTTTAGAAAAGGATAGTCATGGAAGTGACGACTGAACTGTAATGTTGAACTGCCGACATAATTTTTTTTGTGTTGTTCTATTATATCGTTTCAAATTATGCAGCAATATTGACTATGTAATTATTAAAATTTATCACATGCAAAATCAAGTAATTCTCCATCACAACTGGTCTGAAATAAATGCTTCGAAATGGTCCACAATTTATAATGGTTGCAAAATAAAGCAAATTTGCTCAAAATTTTCAGACAATAAAATGCATTTTGGATTTTCCCAGTGCATTTTGGATCCTGTTTATTACTATGAAACTTAGCAGCCAAAGATTACATATAGTTTGGCATGCTGCTTTCAAGAACATGAATGTATATAGTATTTTTTATTGTCTCATTATTAGTGAACGAAAAGTTAGCATAGAATGTCAACTATGATATGACAATATGTTTGGCACAATGGTAATACATAGCTGTGTTGAAATGGCAAAGATGTTCCATACTGGTCTTTGTCATTTTTATCACTATACAGTATGTAGCAGAGCTTAAACGAGTCCTTGGTTGTTGAGTGTACAAACAGTATTTCAAGAAGAATGGCTGAATCGCTGAGGAGAACCTCTCCTAGATCTTTCCTGTACTAAAGGGGAACTGCAGTCATTTAAAAAAAAAAAAATTTATTTTAGTAATTGATCATGAATGTATATGAAAAGTTATGTATGTATACCATTTTTTATAGCTGTACTACATTTCACTGTGGAGATACAGCGATGGAAAGTTGCGCATGCCTGCCGCCATGTTAATTTGCGGTTAGACGTCACTGGATCTAAGTGTGGATGTTGCAGAGGAGGGTGGACATGCGCACGTGAGCGCATACATTTGTATTGAAAGTATAACCAAGCCCTCGGCGAAGTTTAAATAAGCACCATTCGAAAGTGTGCTTCACGTTTAGTTTATTTAGCCGGTCTGCCCCACTCTTCCCCGCTATTCTCGGCACGTAAATTGCTCTTGGGTTTATAGAGGACCACGTGTGCAGTAAGTTTGTCGGTAGAATCGATGCGTTGCATTCTAGAGACACCTTATAAGCTTTTATTCGAGCCTAACAATCGTTGAAGAAGGTATTATGATATACAACAGGCCCGTAGCCAGGGGGGGTTCGGGGGGTTCTGAAGAACCGCCCTCTTGGAAAAAAGGTCCACAATTTCAGTAAAAGGTCCACAATTTTAGCAAAAAGGTCCACAATTTTAGTATACAAGTCCAAATTTTCAGGAGCAAAAGTCCATTAGCTACAGTTTACTAGATACCACTATAATAAGAAGCTAAAATAAGTGCTCCGAGTAACTCATTCAGTGCTTGCATTAAATGCAATGCAAGATCGAGATACTCTAATAGAGCAGTCAACCACTCTAATAGAACAATCACTCTAATAGAACAGTCACAATTACATTTTCTTTTAAAAGCTACTTAATTTACATGTAGATTGTCTAAACCGAGCTTTCATTAAAATATAAGATTTTGGTGGACAAGCCCCTCCATGCAGAGCCCACGAATAGCATCCATGCTTCAACTCCATGCAATATGTAAATTAAATTTTCATTGTTTAAGACACCATTTGTTCTGCTACACTGCCCCTGTTGATCATGGCAGAGTGCTCAATCTTTCCCATTCTTATTCATTGTGACATTCCAATATATTATATTTAGACACATGTATGTGCAGATGGTATAATTACAGTAGCAGTAGAGATATTTTTCCAGATATCATTCATACAGCTGGTCTTCAGCTTACCTAAAAAAATTGTTAATTTTATTGACTGAAATGCCACTAAATTCAACCTTTTAGTATCTGTTTTCAAAAAATTTTCTGGGGGGGCATGCCCCCAGACCCCCCTAGATTGGGTGTGCTTCGCACACCCAGTCTCAGTACCTTTATTAATCATCATGCAAGTAAAGGTCCACTTTTGGTCAAAAAGAACCCCCCTTTCAAAATTCCTGGCTACGGGCCTGTACAATAAGCCTCCTATGCTCTCTCCCATAGAGGGAAGCGGACGCCGCTAGTGTATCCTCATGGAGAATCAAGCAGGAAATAGCGGAACCTTCGTACTCATTTTCTTCCGTTTGTCACAAGAAGCACATTAGTGTGGCTGTTGCTAAACAGGTTTTATCACTTGATTTTATCTTGGTATTTGAAACATTCAATTAGCGGTAATAATTTTCAGTAGCGCTTATATCGTGTCCACCCTCCTCGTATTCAATGGCTGAGAGCAGTTTGAATACCGAGATTAAACCTTATCAGTTCGAACCCACGGATGTTTCAGGCTATAATAATGAAGACGACAGCAGCAGCAGCGAGTCAGAAACTGCCATCATAAGAGAGCAAGCAAGTTTCACGGAACGCTAGGAAACAATGGATTGGTGCGAGTGAGCGAAATGTTCGCCCATGCCCAGTGGCATTGAATTCCAGTGTTGTCGAGAGATGGAAGGGATAGACGAACAACCGACAGAACACGGGGGAGATATTCAGTACATAACGGATGAGCAATTTAAAGTGGTCTGCCTCAACATAGATAATATATATATAGATATTATCTATGGCCTCAACAAAGATGTTTTGTACACTGCACTGGTAACAATGAAGTCAGTACGCGGTGATTCTTTGCGCCTTCCACTGGCTAACAGGTAAGTCTTACAGGCAATTAATAAACGCTGATTTGTAATCATTTATGGTGTCAGTGTTCTATACCATATGCGTATTTTGTACCGTACGCGTATGGTATGTACCATACGCGTATGGTACATACCATACGCGTACGGTACGATTTTCCGTACCATACGCGTACGGTATAGACATACGCGTATGGTACGTACCATATGCGTATTATGCCTTTTCTCAGCCTTGCCATCACCTATAGCTACGATGGGCTGTCTTTACAAGCATTTCTAGCTGAGCAAACTTAGAACACAACACAATAATCTGCTTACTACTGAGCTGTAACTATACACAGTAAATTCGGAAGTGTGAAATTCACACCATAAAGTATGATTATCACACTAAATGCCTTTTATACCGTAGGTATGAAAGCCATTTTCGTACCAAATCCCTAAGTATGATCTGGAGGAAGTATGAACCTCACACGAGCATCTGTATACTTCTGTATTTATCCGTGATATTTGCACAGTTTGTTAGCACGTGATGGTTATACTGAGTCCCATTCGAGTTACTGCCGTGTACACGTCGCCGTTCAGTGCCATGGACTTTTGTGACGTTTAATCTTCGTACAACTAGTACGACAGTGAGTTTAGCATGCTTATATACCGTTGAACTGCAGAAAGAAAATCGTCTTTTTGCTATAGCCACTTATTTGTTTGCGCAAGACGTTGGCAAGGCCCTAAAATCGCATCACCCACCATGCCCATGCGTATATAATGCAGCTAGCTAGCTTTCTTAAGACAACATTACAGTATTTACCGTTAGAAATGCACCTATGCATGTACCCCGTACTGGTAAACATGCACGTGATGATTAATGGATAAACACACACAGAAACATGATCAATTATTTTAACAATTACAAAATTCTTGTTGACGTGGTTGAGAGGCACAGTAGTTCATTGTTGACACAAACCGATAATTCTGGCACTGCAAAAAAATGAATACATAACATTCTAGTACACTTACTATTAGCACGCAACATGTACACAGATAGAGACTGTACGCACAAAATCACACACAAAAGTCTTTGGCTATATCACAGTTGTGCCTACCCAGAGAGACACCTGCGCACTCCTCAGGTGCTGGCAATTCCTTTTGTGGCAAATAACCCATACTACTATATGTCTTGCAGGTGAAGACGTGGGCACCCTAAGCTACACTTCAACCACCACCAATTAAGTGAGATGTGGGTAATTGGTATGCGCTACACACTCAACCCAATAACACATCCTACAGTACATTTTCCACATTATATTTATTAAACACCAACTAATACAAAACTACGAGCTCTAATTGTTAGGATAGACTACTACTTGTTAATGTTATACTTTCACATTCCAACAGTCACACACACAAGTGACTTGCACACACATCATTTGGTGGCCTAAATTTTGAGTGCTTGTTAAAATAAGATGCATGCATTCCACCCAAGCATTTTTCTCTCTTGAACGTAGTCATTTAGCACTAAACACTGAATATAAATATATGAGCAGTCTTCCATCCCTTCGTACAACATGACTTATAATTAATTTAAGCAGTATAACATCACACTGTAAAGCATGATTTTAGTGCACACACACAAACGCACACACTTTTCCATTCCAGTCATTCTCCACACTACAAAGGACAGCCGAGCCTAAAAATATGGTGAAAAAATACACAATACCATTTCTATCAACTTTCTTACCTGATCAGAATTGAGACTTCTTATTTGATCAGGATCAGGATTGAGAATTCTTCACACAGGAATCTTGGCAACAGGGGTAGTATGCAAGTAGAATAGTCAAACACACAACGGCTTGACCCTCTGTATAATAGTGTTCCTCTTTTAGTCACCTTGTCCAGGAAACCTCAACAACGTAGCTCCCACAACGTACACAGAATTGTCGTCTTTTGCATTACAGCGTAGGGTATCATCCAAGTCCTGTAGAGAACAATAGTACATGTACACCCCTGTATGTTAACATACTGTACACTCATGAGCAAGGGCCAATGAGTTTGGATAATAGAGGAACCACTGTATTAGGATGTGAACAAAACCGTCCACTATAACAAGCACACATCACTATACAAAACCATAATATACTTGCACTACACTGTACTGTAGTTTGGTTTTCCTCAGAGGTCACAATTTAATCCTCTGATGTGGAATTTGGAAGTAATTCTGACTGTAAGATTGGTAACTGAAACCTATAACTGGCTACTCTATTAGAGTTATTGCAGTGACTGCTCTAGAGTACTGCACTGACTGCTCTATTAGAGTATCTCAATCCTCTGCCAAATTCAAAGTGGCTAAAAGGTAATCCAGCCAAAACCGGAGCAGCTGGACCCCTTGCTATGGCCCTGTTAATCAGGACTTAATTAAATATACATTTAATTGTGTAGATGCTTATCACACATACATACAGACAATAAGAACCCTTACACTTTGTCCAGTAATGTTTCTCACTGACTGACTGACTGCACACTCACTCACACTGCACACTGAGAGACTTACCATCAAGTTTTACATTGTTTAATGGTTTCCCCATAAGCAGCTGGCCCACCACCAGGTATAGACTTCTTATGAAAACCAATAAATTGTCCTTCACTCTTCAGCAAACAATATCTTGGCTTCCAGTTCACCTGAAAGGAAATGAAGTACATTTCGAATAATTAATGAAACTGACAAATGTCGTAGTAATAATACTAAGGTTGAACAGCTTGTGAATTCATGAGCTGCTCACCAGAAGAACAAGCATGCGTCCACCCTTGAAGCTCATGACATGGATCTAAATGTGCCTTGCTTCATGAATTATTTCATGATAAGTATATATCACAGTGAATCTCACCAAGAGTTCATAATATATATACTGAGGAGAGTATCCTACTCTCATATACCCCTGTAGAAGGGCATATCGTGAAGTTATGATGTAACACTTCTGAGTTCGCCCATTTTTCTTTGTATAATTAATGATGTCATTAGTTGAACATGGTATCGATTGAACGCGTGCCTAACAACGTCGCTAGCAACCAAATTAACTCCATTTCTCACCAAACTACAATCGTTCCTTCATGGGTTAAGACCGCTTCGTAGGCGTTTCTTGCTAGGCCATTTGCAAATACAGCTATCCTGAGTGTCGCGAGTGTGAAATGGTGCTAACGATTCCTGTACTTTTACGGCTGCTCGTACATCACAAACCACAGCATCTTGTCATTACATCATTTTCATTACATCATAACTTCACGATACGCCCTTCTACAGGGGTATATGAGAGTAGGATACTCTTCTCAGTATATATATATTATGAACTCTTGATCTCACTTAACATAAGCTTCAGCTTGATATGGAAATACCGTAATATTATTTAGATAACGGATAATATTTATAATTTTTCAATACCGTCCAGCACTAGCTACTGTGTATATAAATGAATGGGCTTCATTTATCCAATTTATCCAATTTTTCCATTATCTATACTTACAGTAGGGTCTGATGAGTTCGGATACCTGTAATTAGAGGGACCATTGTATTTCAAATGCACTAGAAATTCTTGAGGAAGGAGAAAACATACTTTACATTTATTTTAACCTGTTCACTTTTGAGGTGCATTAATTAGAGTTATCCAGTTTCCCCATGACACCCACTGAAGTTCTCACGTAAATGATCAGACAAGACAAATGGAATTTCTCAGTGAATAGTAAGAAGATAAATTTACAATGAAAATAAATTAAGGGCATAGACATGTGAGTGAAGCGTAAGCTTCGTTCTTGGTCAACAATAGCAACTGAGCATAATCAGGCATCAAAGCTGGAACCATTTAATACCAGACTGATGCTCCAGCCAACTGACTTTTATATGCTGCCTCACACAGACGTACACGCACCTGCTACATAAACAAAGCAAAGCCTCTGATAATATCTGACTTGTGCTGTAAACAACGAAAGTTTGGCGTGACTTAAGTTGGCGAATCAACTTGCAAAGCAGGTTGGCAGATGAAACTTTGGTGAATTTACCACACAGCCAATAGTGAGCAATATACATAGCTAATTGATGAATAAAAGTTATATAATTAGGCAAATTTTTTCAACTCACCAAATTCGCCAAACTTAAGACACGCCAAACTTTCATCGTTTATGCCATAATGGTCTGCCATGATGTCACTACCCAATGAATTATTTCCCTATTCTCCACCTTTAGATGGTCAGAATGGGCATTACTGCAACTGAGATAACATTCTGTACAGGTAAAAACAACACTCCTTAATTGCTTAATTGTGCAACTTTTGCAGGGTTAGAAAGGGATGAAACATGCCTTAAGACACTATGAAGATGAGTTCCCTGTTTTCAGAAAAATCAAAGACATTTTAAGCTAAATAAAGATAACTCTTTACTCATTTTAATGTCACATTATATGTATGGGGTTCATTAGGTTCTTACGAAGTACTGTACGTAGCTGCAATTGAAGAAATATTTGCTTATTGTCAGGAAGAACTGTTAGATTACCAGCCATTGTATCTGTCAAGGTCATTTACTGATTTACTGTACCATCACCTTTGTTTATAAGAATTCATTATATGGATACAAATTAACAAGTTAGCATGCACAGAATTGTATAAATTATGTAATCACATTAGTGGTTGATTTCCCATTCCACACACACACACGCACACACACACACACGCATGCACGCACAGTTGGGAATTCTTTGGCGGAGAGCAAGTCTACTGACTTTTTGCGTAGAAGCTGATCATTAGATATCCAGGAAATATTTATCTTATTACAGAATAATAATGGTCACTATCCAATTCTCTCTGAGTGACAGGGTTTTGCAGATAATTAAGTTCATCTGTGACATACAGTAGTCACATCTATTTTGGACCAAGATATCTGCCCCATTGTCACATTTTTTGAGTTATACCAGGGTTTAGTCCTGGCAAAGTCTCTGAGCAATTAGGCATGCTCGCGTCTTGTGAGATTAGATTTAAAGTATTCCCTCCAATGTTGCAGTATACATGTAGTTGCAAGCTTCCTTACAGTAGTGCTTATCACTGCATTATTATTTTCTCTCAGTGTCAGTTGATGGTGCTTTTTGAAGATTTCTTATTGTATCACAGAATATATAATGTAAGAGCCTTGCTGTTGGCACGAAGCTTAATATGCCTTGATATGATATGCCTTGACATGGTTATACTGCGATATATTTTAGATACCAGTACCAGTATCGTTTATAACTTTTCTATCAGTCACTACTTTGTACATAAATAAATGGGCTTCAGTTTTTCCATTATCCAAACTTCAGTACTTAGAGCCCAATGAGTTTGGATAATAGAGGGACCACTGTACTTCAAATGCAGTAGCTATAGAACTACTGTATCTTAAGGAAGAAAAAATGTGTATACACTTAGCATTTAGCCCATTCACTTTTGGTGTGCATTAATTAGAGTTACCCAGTTCCCCCCATGGCACTGTGCTTAATACACTAAAGTTCTCACGTAAATGATCAAACAAGACAAATAGATGAATAATAAGGAGACACATTTTCAACAAATTACGGACGTAGAAGTGTGAGTGAAGCTTAAGCTTCTTGATCAACAATAGCAACTGAGCATAAAGCAGGTTGAACCATTACCGATGCTCAAGCCAATTAACTTATATACGTATGCTGCCTCACATAGATATATACACACCTGCTACATAAACAAAGCAAAGCCTCTGATAATAATAGATGACTTAACAGTAAATGACGAAGTTTGGCGCGACTTAAGTTTGGCGAATCAGCTTGTGAAGCAGGTTGGTGGATGAAAGTATGATGAATTCACCACACAGCCAATAGCGAGCAATATAAAATAGCTAATTGACGAATAAAAGTTTAATGAACTTTGCCAAACTTAAGTCACGTCAAACGTTCATCGTTTATGGTATAATGTTCTGCCATGATGTCATTATAACCAATAAATTATTTCCCTTTAGATGGTCCATAGCAACTAAATATTAGAGAATGGGTATTACTGCAACTGAGATAGCATTCTGTACAGGTAAAAAACAAACTATTTAGTTATGCAACTTTGTACTGTAGAGGGTACAAATACTATATAATTTAATGCCATTATTCCACTAATCTGTTATTCTGTATTAGTTCCCCAAAGTCAGGTGAAGGATGAAACATAATTATACAAATTAACATTATAATATCACAAGGTTGTAAACATTAAAACATATGTTGCTCATGAGCTCATGTGCTGGCATGGCTCACTGTGCCACCTGAACAATGAGCCTTATCCGAAATTACGTCACAGACATAAAAATGGCCGCTGTAGTGTGGGGACGTTCGTAAAATTTGTATGGGCGACTATGGGGAGAAAATTTTTTTAACGGCAATATTTCAGCCAAGGCGGAAGATATCAAGCTCTAACCAACAGGTATGGTGATAAATTTGCTGAAAGAATAGGAATCTAGCGTTGTTTTGAAAATCAACCGAAAATCGCTTTTACGTACTTATTGTAATGTCTTATAGCCATACCTGCTAGCTACAGTTCGATATTTTCCTTCTTGGCTGAGATATTGCAGTTTAAAAATTTTCGTCCCATAGTTGCCCATACAAATTTTACGAATGTCCCCACACTACAGCGGCCATTTTTATGTCTGTGACGTAATTTCGGATAAGGCTCATTGTAGCAACTAGTCACAAAAGGTAAGCTTGTTAATGCTAATAAGTTTTGATGGGCATTAAATATAAACAGAGACAGACACACAATTTTTTGACACAATTACAGTGACCAGGCACACGCCTTTCAGTATGTGTGCCTGGTTACAACAGAGTTTGGAGACCTTCAGTATGTGACATATATATATATATATACATACAAGTGTAATTAAAAATTTCACATTAGTTGAGTAGGCAATAACACAAGGGGATCTATACCTGCAGCTATACTAGCGGGCATTTAATTTCTACTTCAGCCTGGCAGCCTGAGCAATGACTGAAGTTGGCACTAGTGTTTGGGTGTCAGTAAGCATTCTTAGTTCATTGCTGTTTAGTCAAATAAATAGTTTCGTGCTACCTGCCTGCTCAATATCGAATAGTAAGTTTATAGTACTTACTGACACTAGCTGGAGAATCAATCTACAATACAATAGCCTCTATGACCTTGACAGATACAATGGCTGGTAATCTAACAGTTTTTGCCCATCCCTGCACACACACACACACATGCACACACAGTTGGGAGTTCTTTGGCGGAGAGCAAGTCTACTGACTTTTTGCCTAGAAGTTGGTCATTAGAGATCCAGGAGATATTTATTTATGTTATTACAGAATACTAGTGGAACACTATCCAATTCTCTCTGAGTAACAGGGTCTTGCAGATGATTAAGTCCATCTGTAGTCACATTTATTTTGGACCACAATATCTGCCCCATTGTCACATTTTTGAATTACCAGGGTTTTGTCCTGGTAAAGTCTCTGAGCAAGGCATGCTCGCGTCTTGTGAGATTAGATGCTATGAAATCAGTAGCTTTAATTTCTGATATTTCATTTTTAGTATTCCCTCCAATGTTGAAGTACAGTTGCAAGCTCACTTAGTGCTTATCACTGCTTTATTATTTTCTCTCAGTGTCAGTTCTATTAGATGGTGCTTTTTGAAGATTTCTTATTGTATGACAGAAAATATAATGTAAGAGCCTTGCTGTTGGCACGAAGCTTAATATGCCTTGATATGATATGCCTTCAGCTTGATATGGTTATACTGCGATATATTTTAGATACCTGTACCAGTATCGTCTTGTGAGATTAGATGCTATGAAATCTGTAGCTTTAATTTCTGATATTTCATTTTTAGTATTCCCTCCAATGTTGCAGTGTAGTTGCAAGTTCACTTAGTGCTTATCACTGCTTTATTATTTTTATTCGACAGAAAGTAAGAGCCTTGCTGCTGGCACAAGGTTTAAGCCCTTGTGTAGAAGGAATACATCAGACTCTGAGAGCTATACATGCAGTATCCGACAAGTTGGTAATGTGTGTTTGCACATAAGATACAATACATGGTATATGATCGTGAGCAGGAGCATATCTAATCCTATGGACAAGGGAGCATGTAACTCAGTAAACAGCGAAATTCAAACATGGCTGCCATGTACTATAATAAGTATCTTTTAAAATTTCCTAATTAGGATATTATGTAGAGGCGCATGCTCGAGTACATAACGTTTCCGCTGCAACGAAGCAAAGCTATGGAAACGAAGTTCAATGGCATGACAGAGGAATCTAGAGCACAGGCTTAGCAGGACAGTCTTTCTACAGTCACTAATCACGTAAAATCACGTGAAATTACTCCACTTGACTATTCCAAGCTCTACCTTCGACTCAATGATCTTCCTATCAAAGCAGCTTTACATAAGACGATGGAGTAACAGCCAATTTAGTGTATCCCTGCTGTGCGTAAGAATGATGTAACCAACTATATACATAGTATCACTGGACGCCATGTTGAATTTCACCCTAGTATTGGTAGTGTATGGAGTTACAGTGTACATGTACAGTACATGCTCCCTTGTCCATAGGATTCAATGAGCTCCTGTTGTGAGTACCTTTTGCAAAACAATTTCACTAAATCAGGCGTGCACCCACAGCTGGCCTTTGGCTGACTGTGGGTACCACCTAAACCATTCACCTACAAAAGGCAAACAAATCATTTCAACACACCCTTTCTATCAGATAGCTCCTCACAAAGTAATGTAATTGAACAGTATTTTTGAATAAATCTTTAATATAAACAATTTTGTAGATGAGGTACGTAATTGAAAGTATGAATTGACAATTTGCTGTTATTGTGTCCTACCAATATACATACAGCTGTATGAAACAGAGCAGAATGCACTGAGACAACTTAATACATACACAAGAAGCACACTGGTAGGATTAGTTCTACTACATTATATTCTACGTCATACTTTTTGATTAATTATGCTGTTTGAGTGTGGCTGTTTTCATAACATTTCTTACATTACTGTACTACACTGTATTAGTGAAATTACAGGTATCTGTATAACTGAACTGTATGAGCAAATATAACACTTTGCGTGGGAGTATCAAAGTGTTGAAGAGTGCTTTACTAGTTTTTAAAAATACATGTACTGTAGCAAAGGCCACAAGGCACCTGCAAAACTGAAGCAAAATCAGGCAGTGAAATTATTGTATAGCACGACTCTAATAAATTTAAGCAGTCTCCATTCACACCGTACAGCATGATTCTAAGCAATTACTTGTGTGTAACAGTTGCTATCAGGTAAAGCTCATATTGGTGGTATAGAAAAGTGCATTGCACATGCACCCACACACACTACACACACATACTCAACTCACATATATATATCAGCCCATTCACCAGAAGCTGTTTCTTGTGAACAACTCTTGTAAGTAAACATGTATCAATTTAGTATCTAGCAAATACCTAAAATCAAGAGTTCATAATATATATACTAAGGAGAGTATCCTACTCTCATATACCCCTGTAGAAAGACGTATCGTGAAGTTATGATGTAACACTTCTGAGTTCGCCCGTTTTTCTTTGTATAATTAACGATGTCATTAGTTGAACATGGTATCGATTGAACGCGTGCCTACCAACGTCGCTAGCAACCAAATTAACTCCAGCTCTAAGCGTTTCTCACCCAACTACAATCGTTCCTTCATGGGTTAAGACCGCTTCGTAGGCGTTTCTTACTAGGCCATTCGCGAATACGGCTATCCTGAGCGTCGCAAGTGTGAAACGGTGCTAACGATTCTTGCACTTTTACGGCTTCCTGTACGTCACAAACCACAACATCTTGTCGTTACGTCATAACTTCACGATACGCCTTTCTACAGGGGTATATGAGAGTAGGATACTCTCCTTAGTATATATATTATGAACTCTTGCTAAAATGTATTGGTATCAGATTGACTAGTAGTAAGTGATATCAATACATCACTAACGCAACACAATACACACAGATGCACAATGCAAAGCAAAGCATTTGACTATACCATAATGCAGTCATGCCTACCCAGTGAAATAGCACTTTCAGTTGACCTGTGTTACTAAACGCCTGGAATGGGTTGTGTTGTAACAACTTAATGAAGGTCTACCTTTTGACTGGCTAGTTTCTAAACTTAATAAAGCACGGGAAAACCATGTGTAGTAAGCTGTTTATCCAGTGCTACTACTGTCGCAGGCAATTTACCCTGCCTCTTCGAAATTCATTATTGCTATAATTGATAATTTTCAAAATTCATGCTCCACACAACAGCTTTTGGAGGTAAGAATATAGTGGAAATGTTCAGTAGTAAGCTAAGAGCATCATTGAAATACAGTGAACTTGGTTGTGATTCTAAATAATATAAGTTCACTGGTAGATGCTATGCAATCACGTGAGTATAATGAATAAAATGTTGAGATAACAGCATAATGAATAAAACCATGCGGAAGAGTATTTGCAGCAGGCGAAACAATGAATCTGCTTAGAGTGGAAATAAATTAAATACACTACGATCTGGGACTATTATAAAAAGGAAAAGATTCGTACGCACGCAATTCATTACAATACACTCATACCCGTCTTATTTATCGCCGTATCTAGTAGTAACTTCCTCCTTCAGTGTTCGTATTTTAAATTCCATGTCACACCTGATTTTTTTTTCTGGCGACTTCCCGAAATTTTCAAACAAAAAAACGGGAAGTCTTAGAGTTGTAACCTTGGTAACAGTTTAGTAGGTTTTCTGCTGAGTTTCAACTTTAGTCTCTCTAGCTTTTAGCCACTCTGGCTCTTAGTTATGCGGAAACTATTGGTGTTTATTGTACCACACGCCATGAGCAGTAGTCAGAATCCGTCTCGGGTCATGCGGGTACTGAGACCTGCCGGAGGAAGTGCAGGTGCGTGCGTAATTTTAGAGAACTTAATTTGTGTATTGGTACTTGACCTACAGGCTCAGATAATTAAGTGGAACTCCAAGGAGCTCAACTCGTTCTTCTGTATCGACTGTGGAGCCACAACTTAATAAAATAGCCAGCCGCTATTTCTCAGTTTCCGCGACCAAATTGCAAAAGAATGTGGTGTGGCTGTACGAGACTAGCAGTGATGCAGTCGCATTAGTTTAATGGCTACAGTATGCAAATTTTATTTACAGTGGAACCTCAGTTATTAGGATTTTCGGTTAACCGAACTACGGAAATGACTGCTCTATTAGAGTAGTGACTGTTCTATTAGGATATTTGAAAGTACTGATATTTAAAAATGCTATTTTAAGGTTATTTATACGCAGTTTCAGATATATGGACTTTTCAGACTTATGGATTACCCCTGGTCCCAAGGGGTTCGGATAACTGAGGTTCCACTGTGTGTTTATGACATTTTCTTTAGGCATGTCACCAAACCTGACAAATGATCAGTGGAATTGGATCCAATGTTGGCTATAATGTACGTTTAATTTTATTTATACTCTGTTATCACTATAGAGATGTCACTGAACCTGACAACCAATACTGACCATCTAGAGTCTTGGTGATGGCTGTACGTTTATAAATTTCATTAGTTTGTGTTCATTATACTATTGTTTTCCTAGAGACATCACCAAAGCAAACAACCAATGCAGTCTGTCTAGACTCCTGCAATGATGACTACAATGTACGTTTATAAATTTCATCAGTTTGTGTTTATTATACTCTGCTTTTCCTATATAGAGATGTCACCAAACCAGACAACCAATGATGCTGACTGCGTAGAGTCCCACTGACGGTTACAATGTACGTTTATAAATTTCATTAGTTTGTGTGTTCATTGCTATGTTTTTCCTATTATAGAGGTGTACAATCAATGCTGACCATCTACAGTCCCACTGCATGCCAGTGCTTACCATCTAGAGTTCCACTGATGTCTACAATGTACGTTTATAAATTTCATTACTGAGTTTGTGTATTCATTATGTTTTTCCTATATAGAAAGATGTCGCCACAACGGACCACAACCGATGCAAGTCCTGCACTGATGGTTGAATGTACGTTTTATAAATTTCATTAGTTTGTTTGTTCATTGTATGTTTTTCTTATAGAAATGTCACCATCCTGATAGGGACGTCTTGCCAGAACTTGACAACCAAAACTGCATGGGCATCTGCTGTCAAATGGCATTGATATCCTATAAGAAGAAACAGTGATTTTAACTGTGTTAACAATGCTGCATTAAATGCAATTGAAATGTATTTTAACTGTGTTAACAATGCTGCATTAAATGCAATTGAAATGTATTTGAAATACAATTAAAATACAAACGATATTATAAATATGTTGGAGTGTGAAGGTCATACCATCAGGCCTGCCAACCTGGAAAGTAAAAAAATCTTGAGATTTCTGTACCTTTATTGTAGTATTGCAGTGTGTAGTAAAAAAAAACTGGTAGATGCTATGCTGAGACCAAAAAAAAAAAAAAAAAAAAAAAAAAAAAAAAAAGGTCTCAACTTTGCCTCAAAAACCGTGAGATTCGATCTGCTGCCCTTGAGCAGGGTAGTGAAACCGTGAGACTCACGGTAAACCCGTGAGAGTTGGCAGGCCTGTACCATTGAAGTGTGAGGGTCACACCTTGGGTGTGAGTATCACACTTGGATTTGGTATGTCCCCTGTGGCAGAGATTTCACACCGGTTTCAGTGTGATATTCACACTTCCAAATTTACTGTGTATAAATTTATTCATCAGCACACACATGCATTTTATCCTTGCCATGCATGCCCATGTATTTCCCACTATAGTCCTATACTAATGTACCTAAATCTATGTACATGATCTCACTTTGTCTGCAGAACTTTACATAAATGGCACTGTGCATGTATATATGCTACTTTATACAGTAGCTATCAGAAGCATGCAGATGGTATATTTATACTCAATTATAAGTGTGGATAACTGATAATTTACAACAGAATTGGGTAAATAAGCAAGGAGAGCAATTACAACATGCATGGTAGCTAGTAAGTTCTAACTGAATTATACATATATGCATATACTGCTTGTGCAAAGCTAATAACTGGAAAAATGAACTTCGTAAGTGTCATCAGTTGTGCAACATGGCTCCTCACTGTATTTGCATTTTTATATACTATGTACACTCTTCTTCTTTTGAAGATCCAATTTCTTGTTTACGTACTTTTCTTGTTTATACATACTGTAAATAGTATATTCATCACACTGGACCTACAGCACAAATTAATGTGGATGTTGTTAACTTTAAGGAGTACATTCAGATAAGAGTAGCTAAATACATTGTCTTCCCATCCACAAGCATGACAGTAAGTAGCGAGTAGCTATACAACACACTTAACAATAATAAAACAATGCTACTTAATATACATTCATTACTGAACTATACATTAGAACTCATATATAAACTCACCATAAAATCTCTGCCATGTTATGTTTTCCTATACTTCATCTCAGCAGGCAATGCACATGCCTCATTCAATAGCAAAGATTCAGCGAACTACAGTTTTAAAAAAATTATTGCACAATTAATTACTATGCATGTCTAATATTGCTATATGCTACAGCCATGCAGATTTACATTAATTTGCAAACTAAAAACGTTACTTTCTCTAGAGTTATATCTCTTTGCTACCTCCCTCAATGTTATTGTATCAGCATTCTCCAGGTCTTCCTCTGTTTGAGCAATCATTATACATTGTACTTCTCGAGCTCATCTGATTAAAATTGTCTGTTCAACACACCTTTAGTGCCACCAGGCATAAATATCCATTTTTAAGTGGAAGCTAGTGTACTAACAAATTAAAGGTAAACAATAGATTATATGTAGCAACAATAAAATAAAATATTTAATGAAATAATATATATATGCCTGAAAAAATTGGCTCCATTTGCCAATGGATGCAAATTATTTAATATGGTTGCTATGTTGTAACCAATCAGAATGCAGTATATGGATAATTATATCAAAATCTTATGTTTATATTTAGTTACAATGCTACCTCTACTGGCTTAGCGTTTATATAACTATGCATTCCAGTTATATTCATTGAAAAATCGTGAATATCAATATGCTGGCACAATTCTACAGCCTAAAAGAAATCAATGTCTTTTGTCCTAAATAATGCTTTAGAAGATCAAACTTCAAATTTCAGTTTCTGAGTAAGACAAGGAGCATACTGCTCTTGTTTTATGTTGAAGGGATAATTGGGCACCTTTAAACCCAAACACATTTTTACAAAGTTCATATATACAAGTATAGAAAAACCCCTATAGTAGAGTTTTGGGTAATATTGCTCTATATAGCTTTTAATTATTGTACTAATCTTTGACTATCTTCAGGAGTATTTGTAAACACATAAATATTATGTGTGGGTATTGTTCTAATTGTAGGGATGTGTAGGCAGACCATTTATAGGCAAAATGACAGACTATTGTATATAATATTATTAATCAATAACTGAAAGTACACAATAACAACTAACTCTTACAACTACAGTACATAATATTAATGTTACAGGTATGCATAAATTACATCATGTCACATCATTACATTACATCATTAACTCTATTATAGATATGGAGGAGTAGCATTTGTAATAATGGCCTAGTTTTTGAATTTTCATTGTATCAACAATGGATCATGAATCCAATAAGAAGCAATATATGTGTAGCAATTGCAGCCACAATGTACTGTGTGGAAGAAGAAACAAAAATTAAAATTTACCATACGTTGTCAGTGTGTGCAGTTGCTATGCAACAGCTAGATAATTTGTGACTAGATTTGCAAAAAGGTACCTTTTTCACAGACAAAATTTGACCCATGTATATTTTGAAATTCGGGGTTTCATAAGTTTTTGAACATACCTTATAATTGCCTGCATGCAACTATCCATGAGTGCGTGTACAGTAGCTACTAGTATCTATCTGCATTTTGATACTAAGAGCAAGTTTATCAGTGTAAGGAGTCAAGTGTTACATCATTTTGTTTGCTGGTATGTAAAATGTATGGAAAAGGTACCTTTTCACAAATCTGGTCATTTTAACTCAACTATTCTAAAGAACGCATACAGTATACCAGCTTGTGTACTTTCAAATCAATTACGCTGTGGATAAATGAAGTCATTTATTATAAAAATGCAAGATGGAAATCCATGACAAATAAGGCGGACGAGGCAATAAATCAATATGTACAAAAGTCAGAAGACATCAAGAAAATAATCCACAGGTGCTTACATAAACCATCATAATTATATGGGTGATGGCTCTATTGCATGTATTTTGTGGAACTGTCAGATACTTTGATGAAATGAAATGTTAAACAGACAACGAGATACATTGTTATAGATTATACACCAACAACTATGTATAAATCAAGACATATTATATTTAATCCCCTTCCTTTGATTTATACTTTTCAGACTTATACTATATGTAGCTAGGTGTTATCATGTTTTTCGTAAAGCTTCTAACCCAGCTGATTGACCTTTATTAGTTTTGACAATGTAGAATTCCATCAGATCCTACCAGATCAGCAGGACTTAACACAATTCAAGACTGGATCTGCCAACAGTGTGATGAATTCATGATTGTTTTTATCATATATTGTCCTAAATCAAGATGTCAGTTTCATCACTTATATATATATATATATAGTCATGCGAGATATCATGTTATTCTTTTATTTTAAGGAATGCTTTATTTTAAATAGGTTTGCATCATGCAGTAAAGTAAATTATATCTTAATCACAGTAAAGCTAAATTGATCTTAGTTCTAGAGAATAGAATAGCTATAATCAGATCAACTTACCCTGCCATTCACTAGAATTGACACATATAAATTCAGCTTCTTTCCTTCCACTGCTATATGGAACAACTTGCAACCAGAGACTTTTGAAGCTTCATCTATCACCGTGTTTAACAACCTTCTTATAAATGAACTATAAAATCGTAATTAGTTAGCTATATATTTTGATTTGTATATATTGCATTTATACTCGCTGTGCGAGGTCTTGCAATTATATAATAATAATAAAATATATGATTGCTCTATTGAGTATCTCGATCTTCACTGAACAGAAAGACTAGCTCCTCCCCCCTCCCTCTTCCCCGAACAGAAATGAAAGCAGAGTGTCATCAGGCGTATAGTCAATAGGTACGGTAGTGCAAAAACCTTCTGCTTAATATTATACGCATACCAGGTTAGCTATACTCAGATGGTACGATTTTCCGTACCATACGCGTATGGTTGTACCAAGAGTTCATAATACAAGTAAGGGAGAGAGTATCTAACTGGAATACATCCAGGAAAATCACTGAGTCAAGTAACACATTAAGCCTGTTCACAGAATAAAGCCTTGACCTTATCAATACCAATAAGCACCAACCAACAGTTCTCTATTACCAGAAGTAGTGTTAATTTGATCAAAGGTAAGCTTAACACAGTGATTTTGTACAGGCTATATTGGAAGCTGGATACTCTCTCCTTTACTTAGCTATACAATGGCGGATCCAGGATGGGGCATTTGGGGCAAATGCCCCCCCCCCCCCCCACTCACCTTGTGGAGGAGCCATATTTCTGATTAAAACACTAAACTTTATGCCAGGCAAGATCAGCTTATTAAACTCACGAAATATACACAATTTATTACGAATTCTCCTGCTACTAAAGCGAACCAAAGTCAAACTAACTATGAAATGCGTCACTCAGCACCTTTGTGCATACTAAGCGCCTCTAAAATAATTATCGTGTTGTTTAAGAAAGACTTCACAGCCTTCTGCAAAGGCCAAAATGGTAAAAAAGCAACAGTGAGATACTACTAAGAGGTGTATTATTTGCTGCTCCAAAAATGCAGCAATTAACAAGATGATCTGGCCTATAAACGTGACTACCTACAAGTGACTTGCCCGTTTGTGCCCCTCCCCTTGCCAGGTCCTGGATCCGCCCCTGCTATATTATGAACTCTTGGTTGTACCATACGCGTATACGCATATGGTATGTACCATACGCGTATGGTACAAAATGCGCATATGGTATAGAACATCAGTACTTGTGTTTTAGGTCATACAGGGCAGCCGTTCCTAGCGACAGTTTGTCTACTGGACATACCATAGACTCGACAGAGGAATTCGTAAAGTTATCCCATCTTGTGTTGTGTTAGCCAAACGCAAGGAATTTCCTGAACCAAGTAATATTTACACTGCAATGGTTTTAAATTAGCAGATTTATAATGTTGCATGTAGTATAAAAAAATTATGACTCGAAGAGATAAATATTATTATTGAGATGTTTGTTCATGTAATGGTTGTTTGGGGAAACCTGCACATGTTAAGAAACATCACACACATACAGTATAGTTAATGAATACCTAATTGTGTGGTTGCTTGCTTATGTTGGTTGTTGTAATTGTGGTCAAGAATAGCAAGTTCCATCATACCAAAAATGCTGCCGCTTAGGACAGTATTTTAGGAGTAAGGAAAGGAAAACCTCCAACGAGCCAGTATGATGGAAGTTTTAATGTCCCACAGCAGTGTATCCTGTAGTACTACCTTGCGTAAAGTATTGTGTGCAACACTGGATCTCATTGTGTGCAACACTTCCGGGTCGCACGCAGCCATTTCTTACTGCGCTCCTCTTCTGGAGACCTTGTTGGATGCACACATTTTGGGAACAATGCATTAGGGTCATTGTCCCACTCGTGGACTTTGGGTATGTGGTGTACAATAGATTTCCATTTGTCCACGAGCAACTGTGCATCACCATTACATGTTTGCGCAGACCACCACAGGTGGTTAGAAATTGACTGGATCCATGGGAGGAGTTGACCACTATGCTTTGTCTTGGCCTTCTTACATAACTTCTGTGACACTTTTAGCCAAGTGCCACACATATTGATGGTCTATGTAATCAGTTCTCATCAGGAACACTACACCAGTGTGTCTGTCTGTAGCTATAGTAGCATGATAGAAACACTGAAGAGCATAACTATAATAGGCAAAAATTTTGTGAAAGCATTTAGGACAAATTTTGAGCATATTTGACTCAGGCCATCCACAATAGTGAACATTTAAACATTGTCTTCAGGAGTTCAGTCATCCAATGTGACAATTATGCAGCATCATGAGAATAGGTGTATAATATTATACCTATCTAGCTGTAAAGCCACAGGGCAGCCATTCAACACATAGTGGCAGGTGGGCTTGCAGAGAGAGAACGAGTTACTCCAGTTTTGAAAATGCCAGCAACATACATAGATTGAATGATATGGGATTGGCAGAGTATCTCCTCTAACACAAATGATCATGAGAGCTGGTGGAGATGAAATCCTAATAGCATATCACAGCTGTGGTTCAGCTTCCAGGGTAGCACTAATTTTCAAATCTGCACTGCACAGAGAGGGTGTCCAGCTACACAAATAAATTATTCCTTATATTAATTAGGACAAAAATAATTATGATAGCAGACTGTAGCCTACTATCAACATCGTAAGTCAAATTTTAATCAGTGGAGAATTTTGTTTTGAAAAATAGGCTGATAGGAAAGATTTAATACATGCACATACATGTAACTTTGACTTTATATTATATTATTCTGTGGTGCAGGTTGATGGCATTTTAGTCTGAATTACAGCAATACATAGCCACATCACAATTTAAAAAATAGCCTTAATTTGGCCATGACTTTTTTTTATCCTCTAGGGCCTGAAGCCTGTTACATATTGACCATTAGCAGTTTACACAGTATGGAGAATGATTTTTAATGGTCAGTAAACACTGATCCAGCTGTGTGAAGCTTTCTTACACAAGAGAGCGAGATAGAGCTGCTTATGAGAATTTGCATCCTTCGTACTGTTCTAAACTATAGTTACAAGCTAGGATTGGGATTATCATGTCTATAAGTCATGCAGTTTTTGAAAAGTCATTATTTGTTTCCATATATATTATTTTCAGTTATTATAGCATAACAATCCTCAAGTATTAGCTACATGATCATAAGCCAATTTGCTAAAACCAGTCACTGTTTCATTGATATACTGTGACATCATATACGTATACAGACACACACCAGAACCTTTAGCTGACTACTATGCACATTTTGGGGATATCATTTTCTTTAGATTTAAATTCTTCCTCTATCCTCTCTATTATTCTCCTACCTCCATTGTAATAAAGTTAATACAAATGTCACACATATGTGCATGCATTGTTTCAGATTTCATAAACTCCATAAAAATTTAGGGTATAACATCACCTTGCCAAATGGACTGGCTTGACATGTGTAACAATATTGTGCAAATAATATGTATGGTATGACTGTATAGTTATAAGTGACATTACATCATCTCTAATACGATTACTTCCTAAGTTAAGGACTTGCAGGGTACAATTTACATGCAACAGTTAGCTTAAATACTACTTCATGGCCATAGAGAGTCTAGGATGCAATAATTGGTTTAGCAATTCTGCCAAATCCTTTTCACCAACACTGCGACTCTTTAGTGCAGAGATCACATCATTCCAAGTTCCACCATTTTTCTCATCCAACCATGCCTGGAACATCTTCCTACAAGCTCTGTCACTCTTTATTTTTGAGTCCTCAATCTTATCCAAGGTGACCACACTGACACCCAACTGGAGGCCCAGGTTGTACCACTTCTTACACACAGATGTAGAGCTGCCCACATGTTCTACAAGTTCTGCAAGCTCAGGAGGAGAAGTACCTGTAAGGTGTATACCACTGCATTATGTCAGATACTAAGTGAATAGCTATTTATGATGTGAAAAGTAGTGGTCTAGTGAACATTAATCAAATGATAGCTAAAAGTAGTGAAACAATAGACATGGTCATAGCATGTGGAAAATATCCCTCTGATTTGTAGTAGTAATTGTGGTGTACAATTGAATCTGTTAATTGTTTCACCACTTTTTAGTGCAGACACTTATATCTTTGTAAACATTCTCACAACTGCTGGCTATGGGTGCACGTATGGCACACCATTTATAACAAAATATATTCTGCTAAATTGGGCCCAATTTAAGCAAATCCAGCTCAATTTAAGACTATCCCGCTCTAGTCAAGAGCTGCAATTAATGTCCTTTGTGCTTATCTAGGGCCTAATTTAAGTGCCTTTTCTTGTTTAGTTTCACCCTCTTTTAACTACAGTTGTAGGAAAATGGGAACAACCAATTCAAAATTCCTGAAGAAGGTGATTATATCAATATACAGGCTAAATTTTATAACACAATGTTTCTTTGCAGCGTTGTTGAATCCTTCCATTAAAAATGATTGAAACAGTCAAATAGAACTGTTACTTGTGTTAAAATACTTTAATAGAGAATGCATCCCTGTCCCATCAAGGACCTGCATTGAAAGCGCTTGTGGTACACTTGAGCATTGTTCCGAATTATTATTTTGATGAGATACCCTAATAAAGCAGTCAGGCAATATAAACTACTCTAATACAACAGTCACTTAGCTGCAGTGGAAATCCCTTTCAAAAAATTCTTGTGTATGCCCCATGATTATCCGAACACTTGTTTGACAATTCAATCCCAAATGTGTTCTGATAAGTGCATTTGTTGGATAAGTGAATCCCATACAAAGCTCTGTTCAACTACTCTAATAGAACATACAATTCTTTACACATACAGTACCAAAATACTCTAATAGAACAGCCATTTGTACTATTTAGATATCGTATTTGATCAGTTGATAACTGTGGCTCGTATAACAGCCACCCCAGATAGTAGCCACTCCACAGTCTAGAATTATTTAATAAGAGCCTCAGAAAAGAGCCATGGGCCTGTATTTGAACATTCTGTTGCAAGTGTTGATAAGACACATTTGAGGCAAGGGAGTTGTTTTAAGGCAGGAAATAGCATTTTTGAGAGAAGTTAGAATGAATGACAGTAATGACAGATGATTAAACAAGGTCAGTCACTCATGAATCCATATAAACACTGCGGGCTGCTGCCACACAAGCCCATAGTAGCTGCCCTCTGATAGTAGCCACCTTCGCATAGTAGCCGCAGAGTTTTACTTTGTGAAAGTTATATAGCAGCTGTGGCTATTAATCAGTCAAATATGGTAATCGAAATCTAAGCAATTAAGAACCTACTGTAAAACTATATTGACCTGCTGCTTGCAAATCGATATCTTAGCACTAGAGGTAATACAAAAGAAAGAACAAAGTGTAAGTTCATACATAGTGCATGGTACATTCTGTGGTGTGTCAAAAAACTAAATATCAGGTCAAAACATGTACAATGTGTAACCATGAGAAATTATAGCCCATAGTGTTAGTTACTCTTGCCTGAAGGCAACAGTTACTAAGTTGACAAGTTAGCTGTAAAATAAAATTCTAAGGATATGGTAAGCAAGCATTCCTTGAACTCAACAAAACCACAAAGCAATACGCAGACCTTCCAATTCACCCGCATTGTGTGAGTGACACCCACCATTTAAGGCTTTTCACCCGCTCACCCGCATAAATGTATTCATCACCCGCATAAAAATAATTTCCAGCCAGAAATCGCTAATGCTTTCACTTACACAATCAGGATCTGAATTGGCATCACGTGAAACACAATTAATATGATTGTGGGTTTAAATTAAATCACGTGAGAGGATTTTAAAATAGTATGCTGATGGTGGGAGTTTATTGGCGATGATATTCAACCATTTCATTGGATCAACGTTAGTTCACAGATGATTATTCTACTATTCTGAGTTGATATAATGATATTATAACGTATGAGCACTAAATTTGGCAGGCATTGATTAAGAAAGTACAGTTATGAGTCTTAATAGAGTCTCCAGAGTGCATTGCATAAAAGGAATACTACCTGTAGAGGAGTTAAAAGACGATTCAGTGTGTAAAGCATAAAAGGACTACTACCTGTTGAGTTAAAAGACGATTCAGACTTTTACATCACGTGATATGGAACGGGATTGTCACGGAGGATAGCAGATGGGTAAAATGATTGTAGCTCAGTCATGCAGTAGTAAATAAGCTGTAGATAACAGCAGTGTATAGGTTTAGCTAGGGGCAATGCACTTTGACAACCAATTTGTGTATGAATACTTGTTTTCAGCACTCATGAATGTGGGCTCTGCATACACTTGGCTATAGTTACAGGTAACTGAGGGTTAATTCACCCGCACAAAATATTTCCAAGGTTGGAAAGTCTGAATACGATCCCATTAATTACTTTGGAAGGTGACAACAGGTTTTTGTAATTGAATTCGTCGCCTTTGCGATTGAATTCGTCCCGTTTGCAATTGAATTCATCGGTTTTGCAGTTGAATTAGTCGGTTTTGCAATAGAATTCGTCGTGTTTGCATTACAATTTGTCATTAACAAAACGGCTCCATGAAACCAACCCGTTCATTAAGAGATGAACTATTTATGCCTTGGAGAGTTACACTTGAGACACTAGAAGATAATTGAAGCTGGTAGTACGCGAAGTTGATAGCTGTCTGACAAGTTAATTAACTTGCTTGCGAGTGACCACACCCATCATGAATGGCGTAGTAGAGTTTGGAATGCTGCTGGATAGGCTGTAGAGGAAGAATTATTGCCTTATAAAGAGTTGTTTACTACTGCTGTACTTGAACAAGTTCTTGTAGCAGCTGCTACACCATGTTTTTGTGTTTGCTCCAGCTGCCATACGAATTTAACTGCAAAAGCAACGAATTCAATTGCAAAACCGACAAATTCAATCGCAAACAGGACGAATCCAATTGCAAAACCGACGAATTCAATTGCAAACGGGACAAATTCAATTGCAAAAGCGGCAAACTCAATTGCAAAGTCGCTAAATTCAATTGCAAAAACCTGTAATATACACACGCCTTCACTGAAATCACTATAACCTGACACCTCTGTAATTCAGAATATGTCTATACAGTAGAGCCTCAATTATCCGAATCCCAATTATCCGAACAGTATAACCGACTGCTCTATTAAAGTATTTCGTCATTAGGTGAATGTTCTATTAGAGTAGTTGACTGGAATTCTGTATATAAATGAACAGGGCTGAGCGATTGTGAGATTTTGCTACTTTCACAATTGTAGGATGCAACATATGTATCACCATTGTGATAACGAACACGATGCTATAACTCACATGCATCAGCAATGTGTATGTACAACTTTGTATGAATTATTTCATATACCATGAAATTGTGTACAACTATTCAACACAATTAAGGCCATAGGCAGCTACAGTTTAATACAAAATAAACAATGGTATCCTTAGAAATTCATCAGTTTATACAGGTAAGGTTTAAATGATGTAGTAAGATTTGATGTCCATCAGGCTGTTTGCTAGATCGTGTACTTCCTTCCACAACAGTATGTGTCACCATTATTTTTTAATTTACCAATATACATTTGTATATGATGTCACAACATCACGATTATTTATAATACATATCAACATCACGATGTTCAGAGACAATCACAATTAATCCCACAATCAATATAATCTCCCAGCCCTAGAAATGAATTTATCTGAACAAATTCACTAATCTGAACACTTTAATTGATGAATGAACTGGCACACAGGTGTTCAGATAATGGAGGTCCTGCTGTAATATGACATTGTTCTTTGTACTTTTCTATGTAATACTACGTACCTCTACAATGTGACCACCCAATTTCTTGTGTCAAATTATAGAGGTTTTCAGTACATACTACTACCATGTGTGCATCTACTTATGTGTACATTGAATTTAATACATTGTGAGACCGTACATGGTACTTGATGTGTATACCATAATAATATCAGTTTTGTTTATACTGGTAGGAGTTAAATATTGGTTTAGTAAAACCAAGTGGAAACATTAACTAAGGAAACATTAAAGTTGTGACTATACAATAAAAAGCTTCAGCTTTATCATATTCTTATTCTCACCTAACAGTATATCCTGTTCACTATACTCAACAGTACTACATTGAACAGCTTCATCTGTAGATGTAGTTGTCACTGATACTGAATTAGAAGTCTGCACTGGAACTATAGAAATAACAAGAAAAGGACTAGTGAATAATGTAGCCAGCTAAAAGTATCATATACCGTATAACGGGAATGATTCACGGAAGAAAACATTCGCGAATTTCGCGATTTTAGGTGCATTCACGAATGTTTTCTTGTTAATTTTTTTCTACAATTAAAAGTTTTTTTCATGGATCAGCATTCATGTAACAAGTGCATAAGCGGGTAGCTACTCACCTTGCTACTCGCTAAACTGTTATATATGCGTAACGGTATAGCCAGAGACCGTGGCATGTGATTCGAACAGAGATGCAAACTTCAGTGACAGTGGAAAAATATCAGTGCTACTAAATGGGGAAAGTATAATTGCACCCCAGCGATTCACTGTGCTGGAAATGTCGTGTCTTAGCCTCGGTTTTAGTGCCGCCCCAAGGCTATAGGCGTGCCTATCGTCCGCACTCATTATTGTGAATTATTATTATTGTTACTGAGCAGACAGCACAGTTGATATGCTCAGGTAAAAAGCAATCATAAAATGAATTTAGCTACGAAGTTACAAAGATTACAGTTATTGAGTTCCATACAATGAATGTCTACTTCTCCAGCGAAACAGCAATCATGCATGGCTACTAGTACATGTATGTGTAGTACGCAACATGTCAGAGTCAGCCATATAGTCAAGTGTTCCCTAGCTATCCATAGGAAAAAAAGATTAATTCTTTGTGGGCGCGTGCCCAATTATTAATTACTTTATGCAATAAATCGCGAACGTTTTCTCACGAATGAGGAAATAGTAGATCATTCACGAATGTTTTCTTCCGCGAATCATTCCCGTTATACGGTATCCAAGGTAGTCACTATGCACTTGTATATAATCCAGCTTGCTTGTAAATATGTGTGGTTATACACTGATGACTAGTTTTGTGAATACTAATTTTTATTTTTTATTACTGTTACCTCATCACTGTTATTTCAGTAAATAACAGTGCCAGTAAATAACTAAACAGACTATGTATAAAAATGATTAGATTTTTGAAAAGGGGTCTTCCACACACATCCGATTCTATGAACTTAGAAGACCATAACTTACTGTTCAGCTAACATATAAACTTCAAATTTTCTCCATCCATTAAGCTACGTTGGTACTCACTGCTGACCAAATTTCAAGTCAATAAATACCTTGTTCTGCTCTTAAATTACCAAATGACAAAGTTGATAAATTGAATGTGTGTGGAAGACCCCTTTTTGCAAATCCGGTCACAGTATTATATAGAAAGACATTTTGGTGAATGTGGTTCTTCATGCCTCAATACAATATGTAGTTGAAAGGATAGTGCTATTTATGCAGATTTTTATTTGTGACAAAATTGTTAGTTTCCAAATTCTGGCCAGAAATGTCTAGCTACAGTATGGCTATCACCTTAGGCAATTCTGTAGACTTTTGTTTACTTTTAGTTCTAGAATCAAATCATAACATGTTGCTTATTGATAGAAAGAAGACAATGAAATGTAATGAGCTTATCAGCATTACCGTATTTAGTTTTAAAAAATAACATGTTCTCATTACCATTATTGCCAACATTGGATGTGTTGTCTTTACTTCTGCCATCACCATTGATCTTTGTTGGTAATACTCGTGGTTTCTTTGATGGTGGTGAATGTGTATAATCTAGAGTAAAAAATGAGAACAACAATGTATACAGTAGATGTATATTATAATATGCAAATGTTTACAGAGTTGCCCACAGAAATTAAGGGGCCCAGGGCAAAGAGTTAAAGTGGGGCCCCAGGGGCAAGGAGGGTTCCACTCTGAATCACAACTTCAGCCTAGCTGTAAGTCGAAGACCAAAATTATTATGTCCTAACAATGACAACAGCTGCCCTCACCAACCATATCTCCTTATTTATAAGCTTGCTACACTGCTCCTCTGAAGAATACTGTGACTGCTCTATTAGAATATATCAATCTTTTAAACAGGTATTCAAAGGGCCCTTGATGGGGACCCCTTTCAGGTTGGGGCTCGGGGAAAAATGCTGTGGGTGGCCCTGAATGTTTACTCAGGAGCCACAGTAAAAAATTCTTTATGCAGTGTACTGCACAACCTGTCAATAAATCACAATAGATGTATTTTAATTGTTTGCATTTTTAAAAATTTAATTTCAAAAAGGCATTTTGTTGCTGCCACAATCAAAAGTACTACATACACCATATGACAGGAAATTTTGACAAAAGAAAACTTTAACGAATTTAACAATCGGCTACAGCACCTCAAAAGTCAGCTTGCTTTTCACCAAATTTTAATTCGTCAAACCTGATTAATTGTGAATTTGTCAAGTTTTTCTTTTGTCAATATTTCTTATCTACGGCAAGCTCAAACATATTCACAATTGTATTTTCATGAAACTGTCATCACCTGTGAAACTGCATATGTATCAAACGGTATGGTCATACTGTTTAAGTAGGGATCCTGCTGAAATTTTTGTGCGCCGCCCAAAATTCCGCCTTTAAAATGCATCCTATAGATATCTTATGAGACAAAAATCACCTTTACGGAATAGTACTAATCCATATAATGCATAAAACAGCATTAAATACAACAAAACACTTACAGGTGGCCGGATATAGAATTTAAAAAAATCGCCAAAACTTGAATTTTAGACTGCCTGACTGCCTGACTGACCAAAGTTGAAGCCTAGAGGCCAAACGAAGCATTGCACAGCCACCATTTTACACCACAATAACAAACTCACCAGTGGGATGTGCCGTTTGGGGTTCCGATGAGTGTGTGCCCTCTGCACCTTGTCTTTTCTTTTATCTTCAATCAGGCTGCTTGTCTTCTTCTTCATCCAACAGAACCATATCAAGGTGTTAATTTTCCGTATCAACACTTTCTCTAAGCAGCATAACAGATGCCACAAGATTATTTAAGGTGCTTAGACTACGCGCTACTGAACGGAGGTACCGGTACTAGATAGCTTTCATGATAGGTCACAAGGTTATGCCCATTCTTTATTCTACGCATTATCGATCTATCGATTGGGACACACCTCTTTAACACTAGCTGTATTTCAGTGACCACACACCTTCAAGTTGGAAGGCTGACTCGAGATACTCTAATAATCGATCGAAACCATGACAACCACACCCCCTTTTGGGCAAGCACACATCTTTGCAGGCTGACTCGAGATACTCTAATACAGCAGTCACCCTAATAGAACAGTCACATGCTTATAGCTAGCTGTATGCCTTAACAAAAAAAAGCTAAACAAACTAGTACATTAAAAATTCAAAAATAAAGTAGGATCCGAGCGATAAAAAGTAGTGAAACAAGATATGAACAATGGTAGCTATTACAGCATAGCTCGGTGGGAAATCCCTACTTTGGCATGGTATGGCAATTATTCTGTGTTCAATGCCAAAGTAGGGATTTCCCACGAAGCCATGCTGTAATAACTACCATCGTTCATATCTTGTTTCACTACATTTTATCGCTTGGATCCCTACTTCATTTTTAAATTTATAATTTTTGATGAACTGGTATATTATATATATGTACCACTTTCACACCTCAGGTCAAAGGAAAGCCAGTACATATATATATCACATATTGCACTGACTCAAAATGTTAATGAGACATACGCAGTACTACCAGTGCGTATATCTCGTTACACACTGCCTTAACGAGATATACGCACTGCCACCAGTGCATATATCTTGTTAACTCAAGACATTGCACACCTAATAGGTGTGCACACTATACTCAGAAATCATTAGATTTTTTTGATGTTATACTGTTATCCTCTTCTCTTATATAGGGAATCAAGCAAGCTATGATTGTGAGATTGAATTCTGCCAAACAAGCTGTGATTGTGGGATTCAATTTTAATACATCAATTATAGTTTTGTTTTTTACTTTTGTAAATGTAGTAATTAAAGAAACATAATTAACACTAGTCTCTTAAAATTGCTATATCAGCAAAAGTAAAATGAAACTACTGTTTGATGTATTAGAATTGAATCCCACAATCACAGTTTGGTTGGCAAAATTCAATCCCACAATTACAGCTTACTTGATTCCCTATAAATTATTGGAGAAGGGTATAACAATTTAAGATTTTGCCAATTGTGACTGAATTTTGGAAAATCACCCATATAAGTATGCGTGAAATAATTTGAATTTTCATGTTTAGCGGGCTGCTAATAAGAGCAGGGTAAACCATTTCAAGAATTTTCTTGTAATTTAAGGTATTGAGAATGGGCTAAAGCAATCAACAAGTAGATTTGCACTATCATACAGTATGATAGTACTGTATATTAGGGACATCGAAGGTGTGGGGGCAATCCGTGATATGATATAACCCAAAACCCTGCCACAATTTTTCCTCACGACATGACAGTATTGGTTGGGTAAAACCAAGCCCAAAAGTGTCTTCAGATCAACCCGAAACGTTTACATCAAGTTGCTACAGAATTTACAAAAAAAATTATTTAATAGAATTTTCTACTGCCTGCCTGCCTGCCTGATGCCTTCAGTCAAGCGTAGCAGAAAAGTGGCTACAGCTACAGCCCTAATTTTTTGCAAAAACGGTTTCTAGTTCACTTAAGAAAAAACCTTTGGTATATTGATAAGCATCAATGCTTGCGCTATTGTCTTACCTTTTATCCTTCTTTACCATGGCCATCAGTCAAGGTTCTACCGCTGAGTGTTAATAGACCACAGTACAACTTCCATACCAGTGTATATTGCATCAAACTATTCGAATACATGTGGTCGCCAGTTGCACCAAAAACACACACGCGTGTGACTCGCTGTTGATATCGATCAGAGAGAACAACTCACAGCGAACTATATAGCAATGCGTAAGTCAATAAATATAGTTTATTTAGTAAAAATGTTAAACCGAGTCGGGTCATCCAGGTCCTGCTTCACAGATTTGGGTCTGACCCCACGTGCTAAATTAAATGTGGACGTGGTACTACACGTCATAGCATAGCTCTGTTCCTTTCGTGAGCCACGCCCACTTACATAAATTACAGTCTGTAGACGTATGGTAGCCACGTCCATTCATCAAAGTGTAGGCATGCACGAATCCACGTCCACTTACGTAAATTACTGTCTGTAGACATATGGCAGTCACGCCCATTCATTAGTCTGTAGGTATGCACGAATCCACGTCCATTATTGTCTGCAGGCTTATGTTGAGCCACACCCACTGATCAGTTATTATTGCATGAGTCATAATCTAGTATAATAGTGCTGTGAGTAACTCAGCAGATATTAAGTGGTCATGAGCTTGCAAAAAAAATTTTCACAAACAAGTACAAGAAAAAAATTGGAATTTTAGATTAGATTAGGAACAGTGTATATAATGCTATAATAAAAAGTACTGAAACAAGCTGGATCGGAGTAGTACGTAATGTCCAAATACTGTAAAACAATAAGAAGTGAATATCCCTACTGTGCTACACTCACACGCCCTAATCTAATTTAAAATTCCAATTTTTTTTCTTATACTTGTATAGTTTCTGATTTAATCATTAAATACTTTAGGTTTCAAATACGCCCATATGGGTGATTTTCAAAAATTCGGTCACAATTAGGTAAGCCTGCATACTAAAGTAGAACACATTAGTTATACCATGGGCACTTCTGCCTTGCCTGTATATATGCACTTGGCCTCGGATGCGTGCGTATATATCAGGCAAAGCACTCATGCCCGTGGTATAACTATTATTATATTGGTGTGAAATTTCATCCATCTGAAGTTTCTGTCAAAATGGCCAGACTAAGCTAATTACAAATTTAGACTCTATTATGTTAATACAAGATTTAAAAACAGTAGCTAATTGCAAAAATTTATTCCAATTACTTTTAGCTGGTACAGAAGCATGCAGATATAAAATGTAAACAAATGCATGGTTGAAGCTGGTTGTGTCATACAATCATTATTAATCAAGCTTGTACAACATCAAGCATAAATAGTACTTAATTAGTTGCTAAAACACTTTCTCCTGACACTTAATTTACAAAATTTTCCTGTAAGGACATGCCTCCAGACCCCCTAAAATTAGCATGCTTAACTGACCATATACAATGTTGACTATGCATAGTCTTAGAAGGCATAAATGGTGCAAACTGCTGGTTTGGTGCAAATCTGATAGTTATGCTGCATTTATATTCTGGTTCTTTATAAACCTGCATAGTTAGCCATTAATATCATACAGTACTATTGTACTGTATAGTAGGGACATCAAAGGTGTGGGGGCAATCTGTGATATAATATAACCCAAAAATCTGCCTCGATTTTTCCTCACAACAACATGACAGGATTGGTTGGGTAAAACCAAGCCCAAACAGTGGCAGATACAGGGGGGTTGCAATGGTTTCCCTCTGAAAATAGCGTGCACCCCAAATTTATTGATGAGTCATCGTGTCAGTGATAAAATCGCCACGTGTGTTATAGAAGGATTCTCTACTGGCAAAAATCTTCATAGTTTAGCCTTTGAAATCACAATTATAACGTTGTACAGCAGGTTGCGACCTTTTCTTTTTTTTTGGTCTTCAACTTACAGCTAGGCTGAAGTTGAGTGGAATCTGAAACCCCTCTGAAAATTTGTAGATCTGCCACTGCCAAAAGTGTTTTCAGATTGACCAGAAACGTTTCCGTCAAGTTGCTACAGAATTTAAAAAAAATTTTATTCAATGGAATTTTCTACTGTCTGCCTGCCTGACGCCTTCAGTCAAGTATAGCGGAAAACTGGCTACAGCTACAGCCCTAATTCTTTCGCAGAAACGTTTCTAGTTAGCTTAAGAAAAAACCTTTGGTATATTGATAAACATACAATGCTTGCGCTATTGTATTACCTTTTATCCATCTTTACCATGGCCATCAGTCAAGGTTCTATCGCTGAGTGTTAATAGACTACAGTATGGCTTCCATAGATACAGAGAGAAACTTTGGTAGTGGTAAACTTTACTAAATAGCAAACTTAGTATAACTTGCACTTGGCGAAGCGAATTCAAGTTCAATCTTTAGCTATAAAGATGTTAATCTCAGGCGCTACGAGTAATCGGGAGATTAACTTTGGCAAACTTTTAGCAAATCGCCAAATTCGCCAAAGTTTCCTTCTATATGGTACATTTTATAGTTATAACACGTTTATACAAGGGATATGACAAAAATATATGCACAAGCGCCGCAGGTGCTAGTGCGTATATATTTGTCATATCCCGAGAAATCGTGTTATAACTGTTATATTCTACACCCCAGTAGATGAAAAAATTATAGATAGCAAGGTATAGTGAAACAGCACCTGTTGAGTAGACATCCTTGATGGATCAGACATTTAGATTCTGTAGCAGTGCCACACCCATCTACTCGCGATTAGTGAAGGAGACAAGAGTTCATCGAAAATTGTTCAGGCTAGTGTGAATGATACCACAGTAGGCTCTCCATTATCCAAACACCTGTGTGCCAGTTTAATTACAAATAAGTGAACTTGTCTGGATAACTGTTTGAGTATTCGAGAGTCTGTGCCCGGATAATCAAGTACCTACTGTAGTAGCTATCTAATCCAAAACAGCCAAACTGTAAAAAAAGTGTGCGGCCCTCAGAAAGGCTATGGTGAAAAAAGATGTGAAATCCAAGGTGGCGGCCAAGAAATGGCTGTGATGGTAGGTTAATGGTAAAAATTTTAATAACAACAATTCAGGTGAATTTGGTGCCGCTTAGTCTTGGCACAAAAATTCACCTGAATTGTCGTTATTAAATTTTTTACCATTAACCTACCATCACAGCCATTTCTTGGCCGCCACCTTGGATTTCACATCTTTTTTCATCATAGCCTTTCTGAGGGCCGCACACTTTTTTTACAGCTTGGCTGTTTTGGATTAGATTTTATTTCTTTTTGTATTTGTATACCCCAAAGCCGGCCTATGGCCAGCTTTGGGACTTTTTTAACCTATGTTTTTTTCTTTACTACAGGAAGAAGAAAAGATGAAGTAGATGTACTTTAAATATTTTATCAGTAAATGTACAAATTATATATACTGTATAATACATATGTGACTGGATTTGCGAAAAGGGGTCTTCCACACACATCCAATTTGCCAATTTTGACAATTGATAACTTCAGATTGGAAAGAGCTATTGCCTTGATATTTGGGCAGTGGTGAGCACCACTATAGCTGAATACATGGTGAAATTTTCAGGTTAATATGTTACTTGAACACTGAGTTATGGTCTCCAACGTTTACGGAATTGGATGTGTGTGGAAGACCCCTTTTCGCAAATCCGGTCACATATATTGATTACAGAAATCTCCATGGTAGTTTCTTTGTAACTGAACACTCTACAAGGTGACTTCTTCTAATTGCTCTCTCTACAGGGTGATTTGTTTGTAGCTGAACTATCTACATGGTGGTTTCTTTGTAGCTGAACTCTCTACAAGGTAATTTCTTCTAGCTGATCTCTCTAAAGGGAGATTTGTTTGTAGCTGAACTATCTACAAGGTAACTTCTTATAGCTGATCTCTCTACAGGGTGATTTGTTCGTAGTTGAATTCTGTACAGGTGATTTGTTTGCAGCTGAGCTCTTTACAAAATGGTTTCTTTGTAGCTGAACTTTCTCCAAGGTAACTTCTTCTAACTGATCTTTCTACAGGGTGATTTGTTTGTAGCTGAACTATCTACAAGGTAATTTCTTCTAGCTGATCTCTCTACAGGGTGATTTGTTTGTAGCTGAATTCTGCACAAGTGATTTGTTTGCAACTGAGCTCTTTACAGAATGGTTTCTTTGTAGCTGAACTCTCTACAGGGTGATTTGTTTGTAGCTGAAATCCCTACAAGGTAACTTCTTCTAGCTGATCTCTCTACAGGGTGATTTGTTTGTAGCTGAACTCTCTACAAGGCGATACTTCTAGGTGATCTCTCTACAGGATTCCTTGTTTCTAACTGAACTCTCAACAGGGTGATCTGTTCATAGCTGAACTTTCTACTGGGTGATTTGTTTGCAGCTGAACTCTCTAAATGGTGGTTTCTTTGTAGCTGAACTCTCTACAACGTGACTTCTTCTAGCTGAACTCTCTACAAGGTGACTTGTTTCTAGCTGATCTCTCTACAGGCCGATTTGTTTGTAGCTGAACTCTCTACATGTTGGTTTCTTTGTAGCTGAACTCTCTACAAGGTGATTTCTTCTATAGCTGATCTTTCTACAGGGTGATTTGTTTGTAGTTGAACTCTCTACATGATAGATTCTTTGTAGCTAAACTCTCTACAAGGTGATTTCTTCTATAGCTGATCTTTCTACAGGGTGATTTGTTTGTACCTGAACTATCTACATGATGGTTTCTTTGTAGCTGAACTCTCTACAAGGTAGCTTCTTCTAGCTGATCTCTCTACAGGACAATTTGTTTGTACCTGAACTCTCACATGATTGTTTCTTTGAAGCTGAACTCTCTACAAGGTGATTTCTTCTAGTTGATCTTTCTACAGGGTGATTTGTTTGTAGCAGAACTCTCTACAAGGAAACTTCTTCTAGCTGATCTCTCTACAGGAAGATTTGTTTGTAGCTGAACTCTCTATACATGATTTGTTTGTGGCTGAATTCTGTACATGATGGTTTCTTTGTAGCTGAACTCTCTACAAGGTAACTTCTTCTAGCTGATGTATCTACAGGGTCACTAGTTTGTAGCTGAATTCTCTACATGGTGGTTTCTTTGTAACTGAACTATCTACAAGGTGACATCTTCTAGCTGATCTTTCAACAGGGTGATTTGTTTGTAACTGAACTCTCTACAAGAAAACTTCTTCTAACTGATGTCTGAACAGGGTGAATTGTTTGTAGCTGAACTCTCTACAGGGTGATTTGTTTGTAGCTGATCTCTATACAGGTTACTTATTTCTAACCGATCTCTTGAATTCTGTTCAGGGTGACTGCTCTATTAGGATGACTGCTCTATTAGAGTATCTCGATCTTGCACTTGCTACACCAAGTTGGATTTCGTGTTATAACTCCGTGGCTTTAAGTCTGATTCTTCTACACCATTGAAGAGCCTTTCTAAGATGATAACTCCATCTGTACAGCGATTTTCAAAGCATTACCCCAAGTGGTTTATCTGGTAGGCGTGGCAAGCATAATAATAATAATAATAAAATATAAAAAAATTGCTAATCTCGATTGCATAATTGTTACACACTGTTGATTTTTTCGCTGTATCTTCCTGGTTTTTAGCTCGATTTCTTTCAAACCACAAAAGGTTTGAGGTTCAATAGTTAACCTATTCACCCACCGATTTTCAGCTTCTTCCCATACGCGGTTTACCCTGTAGGCGTGACAACATATTGGTGTTATTTTTCGTGCATAATCGCTCATAACGCTTTGCCTGTTTATGGTATTCCAGCCAAAGTTGGTACCGAGATGCGCCTTTATACCCCCCTTCTGTGTGCCAAATTTCAAGGCAATTGGATAACGCATTCGCGTTTTATAGCAGTTTTTGTAAGTGTGCGAAAAGAGGAAGAAAAATAAGAAGAAAAAAACGAAGAAACTAAGCCAATTTTTGAAGTCGCATATCTCAGGAATGCCTGAAGCGATTTCGCTCAAATTTGGGATGTGGAGTACTGAAGTTGGAGGGAATGTACACAGCAAAATTTGTCTTGTTTCATCAAGGCAGCACAGAGCTACGGAGGTGCAAAAATTGCGTTTTCTTTCTTCCTGTCAATATACTCACGGGGTTGCGCGCCGGCTTCTTGGGCCGCACGACACACTACCGTGTGTCTTGATACAGTGAAATTATGAGTGATAGCACAAAATTTGCTTTACTTATGTTCCCTAATGCCAACCTATACATTATTTTTTGATTGATATTGAAATTTTCCTTTTGCACTGATAACTCAGTGAATTCCGGACACTTTACTGGTCACATTGTTAACAAGCATTCGGTGGCAGCTAAGAACTATTATAATATAATTATGCATGTGAAACTTTACATGCTACATATTGTGTGACATTTAATCTTTTGACTACTGCACTACATTTATAAACATCTTGTCTGAATATTTTGCAAGTGCAAAAGAACTTTGCTTTATTTCATTGAGTAGCTCAATATGCACAGAAAATTAATTATACTGTCTGTTCATTTTTACCTAAATTCCTATGAAAGGCATTAAAACTATTTAATAATAATAATAATAATATTTACACCCTGCGTACTGTATGTTACAGTATCACAAATGGTAGTAGTAGTATAAATACAAACAGTAACCAAAGCAGACCTGCTCAATAAGTACTTGCAATGGTTTCCTGTGTAGTTATGCATGACCGACTACTGTTTCAAAGGCTGTTTTTATCGGTGATGGAGCCCTACCCAGTATACATACGTAGGTTAAAATGCTACTGAAAATTGAGTGCAAGTACATAAGATCTTGAGGATACCCAATTTGCCACCCAAACAAGTTTGGCTTCTCAATCATGTGTAATCAAGTTATCCTCAAGCTGTACCACAAGCAGTAAGTACAGTTCTACATATGTAACAGACTGGAAAGTCTTTGCAATGAAACAATTGTTACCTCTTGTGTCATCTTCCCTGCTAGCTAGTTTATCACTACCAGAAGCTAATTGAAGACGAAAATGATTACAGTGCAATAAATTCATAAACTCCTTACCAATTTTTGTACCACTATCCAGTGCTTCATCGTTGGCAGCATCAGAGGCTATAATATATAAAGCTTATGTACAAACAGCTAAACAATGTCATTAATTTACCAGCAACAAATTTTTTCTCAATTTCATCAGCCAGTACATCGTGTTGTACACTTTTAGACCTTAAAGCCTCAACTAACTTAGTCCAACTTGCTTTTGTATCTGTTTGGAGCCAAAAATTGAACATTTCAGTACAACAGCCCTCAGTATTTCCTTTGTTATCAGTTCCGATGACTTTTAACTTCTTAACATACTTTTTACCTAACAATTCTACTCCCAGATCATACCACTTTGGGGCAATTTCAGTTCTAACTTGACTGATTAACTGCTGAATGGTTGGTGTATTAGGATCTACATATACACATGAATACATAGCTACATGATCATACAGTAAACTAAATGTTGCGATTACCAAAACTACAATATTATTGCAGGTATTGTACAAATACAAGTGGACACTTGAGTAAGTTGATGAGAATATTAGCAACTAGGACTACACCAAATCTAGTACCAATATTTGGCTGATACTACTGTTTTCATAAAGCATCGGAATTGACCATTATATTGTTGCAAATACTGATTCTCATTACATGCGGGAGTAACAAACAGTAACACGCTCATTATTACTTGTTTATTTTATTCGTGCAATGGATGCCAGGCATAATGCTAATGACTACTGGCAAAATTACTCATCTATGCTCTGCACATCCAAGAAATAGAATCAATATACTCTAATAGAACAGTCAATCATGGCAAGTAGCCATTTACTATGGCTGTTTCATTACAATATTTCTATTTATCAAATGCTGTTTTTGCTAGCACCATTACATAACTCTTTATCAAACCAAAGTAGAGCATAGAAGAATAGTGGACTAGCTGCTAAACTGGCTTGCATTTGAATGACTTCTATTTTCAAGTAAGTAAATCTTAATTGCATCGTCAGTTCATCATAACCTTGTATTGCAATTACTATGTAAAAACTTGTACAAGAACATCATGAAATACGCAAACAAAATATATGTATGGTGTTATTAATAAACGTGAGCAGCTATGAAGTAAGGTACTTGGTATTGGTACTTGTACTAGCAGCAGGTGAGTACTTGGTATTTAAAGTATGTATATCAGTAAAAAATAGAATCAGTATACAAATCTATTAGCAATGTATCAATGAGGAAGTCCATTAGTCCACATTAAGTGTATATAGTTGTTTACACTGTAATTGTGTTTAAAACTGTTTGCACTTGTGACATATTTTCATACAAGTACAGCTATTATACAGTATGTGTATGTATAGAACATTTTAATGAATATTTCATATGACCATTTCCTCAAACTAATGATGTATGCTCACTCACCAGGAGGATTTTTGAGCTTCACTAACAAATAGTAATATGTCACATCTATTTTTGCATTGTTCTTACTACAAAAAAGTTCTGCATCAGCTGTAATAGACTTGAGGACTAAATGTGGTTCATGTTGTTCATTATGCCGCAAAGGACAATCCAAATAAGCAATAGGTTTTCTGGATTTGGAAATACAACTGTCGTGGATTTGTAAAATAGACTCTTCCAAACACAGTAGCAGTTTCTCACGTTGACTCCATAACGTCATGTTGTTCACTTCTTGTTGATGCACACTGATGTAACACTTGATACAACTGGTCTTGGAACATTGCTGCAATGTAAAACTTTGCTTGTTGTTGTTGAAGTCAAACACTCCAATTCCACGAAATATCCTAAAAAATATAAAAGTAGCTAATTGATGCACAAACAAAACTGAAATGAGAACCACTATGATCATACAATTACAAACATGCTTGTCATGTAACCCTCTTTGACATTTTATCACCCACGATATACATCAATCAATTACTGCACTCTCAAAAAAGTTTTATAATGCTAAACAATGTATAAAAGTAAACAATCACAGACAGCCAAAAATTGAATTTTAAAAATTTTGTGTCCCAGACTGCCCCACTGGCCACAGTTGCAAGGCTATAGAGGACAAACAAAGCAGAGCACGGCCACTTTTTTATGCTACAATAAAAAACTCACTGGTGACATGCACCTTTTCTAGTTCTGACAAGTATCTGCCTTCTGTACTTTGACTTTCATTTTATTTTCAATTACATGGTCGACCTCTCTTCATACAAGGAAATTTTCCAAGGTGTTAATTTTATGCATCGACACTTTCCTAAGCGGAGCACATTTTGATGCCACAAAACTATTTGAAATGTTCAAGCCACTGTAGGTGGAGTAGACAGGTGTAGCTGCTCTTATAAAACCAAGTATAAAATGATCGCTGATCTGACCACACCCCTAAACGATAAGAACACGGCCTCGCACTTAATGATCAGTGCACTCTGTGACCACGCCACTAAATGATGTAGCTGCAAACAACTGCAGTATTGCTGTAGAAAACTAGACATGGCAAACCACATCCCTTACTCTATTACCTTTAGATGAGCAGAAAGTTTAACAAGCAGTCACAGCCAAAGTGTATAACATAGCTATGCAATAACAAAAAGTTAACAAACTAAATTATTAGAAATGATGTAGGGTTCCAAAGTTTAAAAAATAGTGAAAAACAAGATTATATGAATGATGGTAGCTAATACATACAACATAGCTATGTGGGAAAATCCCTACATTGGCATGTCACTGAAGTAGTGAAACAAGAGGATAATTATTACAACAACTTTGTGGGAAAATCCCTACTGTTCAGTGGTTAAGGATTTGGGTGTTTTGTATGGAGGTCCCTGCTCCTTGGTACAGTAAGTTTTTCAAGCATCCGTAGTGACTGTTCTATTAGAAGAGTACCTTGACCCCTGGATTTACAGTTATTTGGTTTTTGCCTTGTACTGTAACTCTATAGCTGCCAATGTGATTTCCACAAAAGGTTTTAGCTATGATGGTTAACCTTTGCACTTACCAATTCCCATAAGCAGTTTACCCTGTAGGGGTGACAACGAGTTGGCCTTTTTAAGGCTGCACATGTGTACGGAAAATACAGCATGAGGGGGTGTGTTGAAAGGCTAATACAGGTCAAGGCAAAGCTGATTTGCTGTATTTGCCTTGAGACAAACCCAAGTGCTGTATTTTTTGTACACACAAGCATAAGCGATGCTTTAAGTGTTCTTTGTACTTCCTTGCTCAGAGTGATTTTCTTGAGTACCCAAATCGCTTCAATTTTCGGTGATCAGACTAACAGTAAGTTGTCATATTTGTAGTCGTAGAATGAAGTTGTAGAATTAGTTTGGCTATAGTTTTAACATTTGACAGTATCATGCACGTGACCCATCATACTGTCTGTGTGAGGTTGTTGCATCAATTTTCCATGTCAGACTATCAGTAAGTTTTCATGTCATAGAATCAACTGGTAGGATTAGTCTGGCTAGTTTTAGTGATCTACGATGTCATGCACATGATCAATTGCGCTGTCTGAATGGGGTTGTTTTCATAATATTCCTTCATAACTGTGCTGCATAACTGTACTGTATTATCTACATAACTGTGTTATGTGACTCATACAGTACAGTTATGCAGCTAATTGGTACAATATGGAAATACAGAATGCAGCAGCACTTTGATCCTCCCAAACAAAGTGCAAATAATCATCCACAGCTCTATGACTATTTATCAGATTCCCACCAAACTTGGTATGTGATTTAGCCTCAATGTGTTCTTAAAATGCACCAAACTCAAGAAATTTAAGTTACACATTTGCATCCTATAATGGTTTTTGTACAGTAAGGCCATACCTATTTGAAAAGTTGTTGCTCGGATTATCTTTACAACAAAATGGGTCGGTCGGTAGGCAAAAACAGAAAGAAGAAAAACACAAAAACAGATAGCTAGTTTCTGTTTCAGACATGTTTCAAATTTAAAAACATTTTTACACTGGCTGCACTGTCCACAAATATGTCAAATATCTTCTATAAGCCACATGCATAACTATATAAAATAGCTAGTAGCTACATACATGACTCACTAAGCTATTGATAGCACTGAGGTTTCATATCCTAGATTGTCATAGCCAGGGCCATGGGGGCACTGGATATAGACTCTATATATGCCAACAGATAACATTTGGTATCAAGACACACGATAGTGTGTCGTGCGGCCCAAGAAGCCGGCGCGCCACACCGTGAGTATATTAACAGGAAGAAAGAAAACGCAATTTTCACACCTATGTAGCTCTGTGATCCCTTATCCGATTGGAACCAAATTTGCTAGAGACGTGCCGCCCAGTTAGGGGAGTCTACATACCAAATTTGAAGAAAATCGCTCCAGCCATTTCCAAGATACGAGCGAACAAAATTTCGTTTTAATTTCTTCGTTTTTTTCTTCTTCTTCATCTTCTTCATTTCGCACACTTCGCAAAATTCGCCATAAAACACGAATGCGTGCTCAGATTGGACTGAAATTTGGCACACTTAAAGGGCTCATTAAGGCGGATCTCCGTACCAACTTTGGTAGGAATCCGATGAACATTCACGGAGTTATGACCGATTATTTGCGTAAAATAAGGTCGAAGGTCTGTCACGCCTACAGGGTAAATCCCTTGGAGGAATCAGTTGAAAATTGATATGTAGATGGAGCAACCATCGTAGGAGTGCCTTTTTGTGGTTTGAAAGGAATCGAGATAAAGACCATGGAGATATGACACAAAACCCAACCTGTGTCAAAATTACGCGATCGATTTTTATGAATAAAAAAACTATTAGTTTTCGTGTCTACCAGGCAAACCGCTTAGAGCAATGAACTGAAAATCAGTATGTAGCTGGAATAATCATCATAGAAAGTTCTTGCAGTAGTACAGAAGAATCGGATTACAAATCACTGAATTATGATTCGAAAGGCAACTACGTGCAGCAAATGCGAGATCGAGATACTCTAATAGAACAGTCACCCTAATAAAGCATTCAGCTGCATGTATAATTTACACAGTTATATTACATTGCAAGTTATTCTGTAGGGAATTCAGCTACAAACAAGTCACCCTGTAGTCAGATCAGCTAGAAGAAGGTACCTAATAGAGAGTTCAGCTACAAAGAAGCCATCATGTAGAGAGTTCAGCTCAAATAAATCACCCTGTACAGAATACAGCTACAAACAAACTGCACTGTAGAGAGATCAGCTAGAAGAAGTTACCTTGTAGAGAGTTCAGTTACAAAGAAACAATCATGCAAAGAGTTTAGCTGCAAACAAATCACCCAGTAGAAAGTTCCGCTATGAACAGATCACACTATAGAGAGTTCAGTTAGAAACAAGTCATCCTGTAGAGAGATCAGCTAGAAGAAGTCACATTGTAGAGAGTTCAGTTACAAAGAAACAATCATGCAAAGAGTTCAGCTACAAACAAATCACCCTGTAGAGAGTTCAGCTAGAAACAAGTCACCCTGTAGAGAGATCAGCTAGAAACAAGTCACCCTGCAGAGAGTTCAGCTAGAAGAAGTTACATTGTAGAGAGTTCGGCTACAAAGAAACTACCATGTAGAGAGTTCAGCTGCAAACAAATTGCCCTGTAGAGAATTCAGCTACAAACAAATCACCCTGTAGAAAGATCATCTAGAAGAAGTTACCTTGTAGAGAGTTCAGCTACAAACAAATCACCCGTAGAGAGTTGAGCTAGAAACAAGTTACCCTGTAGAGAGTTCAGCTAGAAGAAGTTACATTGTAGAGAGTTCAGCTACTAAGAAACTACCATGTAGAGAGTTCAGCTGCAAACAAATTGCCCTGTAGAGACAAACAAATCACCCTGTAGAAAGATCAGCTAGAAGAAGTTACCTTGTAGAGAGTTCAGCTACTAACAAATCACCCTGTAGAGAGTTCAGCTAGAAACAAGTTACCCTGTAGAGAGTTCAGCTAGAAGAAGTTACATTGTAGAGAGTTCAGCTACAAAGAAACTACCATGTAGAGAGTTCAGCTGCAAACAAATTGCCCTGTAGAGACAAACAAATCACCCTGTAGAAAGATCAGCTAGAAGAAGTTACCTTGTAGAGAGTTCATGATCAGCTGCAAACAAATCACCCTGTAGAGAGTTCAGCTAGAAACAAGTTACCCTGTAGAGAGTTCAGCTAGAAGAAGTTACATTGTAGAGAGTTCAGCTACAAAGATACTACCATGTAGAGAGTTCAGCTGCAAACAAATTGCCCTGTAGAGAATTCAGCTACAAACAAATCACCCTGTAGAAAGATCATCTAGAAGAAGTTACCTTGTAGAGAGTTCAGTTACAAACAAATCACCCTGTAGAGAATTCAGCTAGAAACAAGTTACCCTGTAGAGAGTTCAGCTAGAAGAAGTTACATTGTAGAGAGTTCAGCTACTAAGAAACTACCATGTAGAGAGTTCAGCTGCAAACAAATTGCCCTGTAGAGACAAACAAATCACCCTGTAGAAAGATCAGCTAGAAGAAGTTACCTTGTAGAGAGTTCAGCTACTAACAAATCACCCTGTAGAGAGTTCAGCTAGAAACAAGTTACCCTGTAGAGAGTTCAGCTGGAAGAAGTTACATTGTAGAGAGTTCAGCTACAAAGAAACTACCATGTAGAGAGTTCAGCTGCAAACAAATTGCCCTGTAGAGACAAACAAATCACCCTGTAGAAAGATCAGCTAGAAGAAGTTACCTTGTAGAGAGTTCAGCTACAAACAAATCACCCTGTAGAGAGTTCAGCTACAAGCAAGTCATCCAGTAGAGAGATCAGCTAGAAGGATCACCTTGCAGAGAGGTCAGCTACAAAGAAATCATCCTACTTCATCTTTTCTTCTTCCTGTAGTAAAGAAAAAATGACAGGTTAAAAAGCCCTAAAGCCAGCCATAGGTCGGCTTTGGGGTATACAAATACAAAAAGAAGTGAAATCTAATCCAAAACAGCCAAGCTGTAAAAAAAGAGTGCGGCCCTGAGAAAGGCTATGGTGAAAAAAGATGTGAAATCCAAGGTGGCGGCCAAGAAATGGCTGTGATGGTAGGTTAATGGTAAAAATTTTAATAACAACAATTCAGGTGAATTTGGTGCCGCTTGGTCTTGGCACAAAATTCACCTGAATTGTTATTAAATTTTTTACCATTAACCTACCATCACAGCCATTTCTTGGCCGCCACCTTGGATTTCACATCTTTTTTCACCATAGCCTTTCTCAGGGCCGCACTCTTTTTTTACAGCTTGGCTGTTTTGGATTAGATATGCTTTTCAGGAGCAAAATTTTACTCCTGACTGTTTTATTAGAGTATCTTAATCTTTCAACATTAATTTCTAGGTGTCGCGTGATCAGATTTTTTTTCCTTTCCTTAATTATTTTCTACATAAAATTGGGTTGGTCGGGTCCAAGCAACAACTTTTCAAATAGGTATGGCCTATGTTAAAAGAATAATCTAAGCCCCTCAAGCCCCCTAAATGAAGATAAAAGGCTGAATTTTAAGGGCTCATATTTTATGACTGTTGCTCGAATTTGGTATGTGGGGTGCTAACAGTGGAGGACACTGTAGTAACAAAAGCATGGAGTTACATATCCACGAGACTTGCATTTCTTTTTTCCTGAGATATACTCATGGTGTGGCACACCGGCCTTCTTGGCCACACAACACTATCATGTGTCTTGATATAGCTAGCTGATAAATAGAAACAAACTCCTAATTTTCCCTATCCTTTTCACCTTGATGACCACTTCAAAGATTAGCTACTTGTAGTTCTGATTCATAAAACTTATTTTCAAAAATCTATTGTTATTTCCAAATTATTCAAAAATTTAGCCTTTGAAAATTTAAAGTACGTGTGAGCATAATACTTACCGACGAATTCTATACTGATATTCTTTCCTCCATTTTATAGCTGACACCAGAAGATGATTAAAGACAATATCAGGCAAGTATTTGTCAGGGAAATGATACAGAATAACATTGTCAACACTTTCAGGATTGGGTCTGTATGTCTCTGTCTCATTGTATATCAGCATGGCTGGAACAAAGAAAACTTGACCATTTTCAGGTAGAGTGTATGAAGACTGTTCATTTTCAAATTTGGTGTCGCTATCAACTTCAACTACGAGATCAAACTTCTCTAAAAACCCAAGAATAATATTTTTATCCTTAGCTCGACCAGACTTTTCCAAGATGTCATCAAGTAGATCTTCTTCTAGAAGCCCAAACTTGTCAAAGCGAATACACTTATTATTTAGATCACCTTCAAGCAATATATCATCAGTATATTCATGTATTTTAATGACAGTGGAAACAAGATCAGAAACTTCTTGAGGTGAGATAAACACTCGATTTTTCAAAGCCTTCACTTCTGGATAGTAGAGAAGAATGCCTCTCTTAGTATAGAAATTTAAAAGTGGCAACAATTTATCTTGATCATCTTCCAATCCAGAGTTTTGCGCAATTATAGAAGCATCTTGCCATGAAATAAATTTGCGGGAAGATTGTTCTAATATAGCTACTTCAAAATTTAAGTATGATATATATCGATTTTCATCTATTGCAGAGCAGGCAGCTTTAACTGCTATTTCTTGCAGACGTAAAATGGCTACTTTGTACTCTGGGTCATCTCTCTCCTCATTATCAATAAATATTATTCCATATGTTGAAAAATTGTTTTTAATCAAATGTCTAGAAAGATTTTTCTCCATCAAGTAGTCCTTAAGTTTTGTAGTAACACCATTTTTATTTTTACACTTTTTGGAATGAGTAGCAACCAGTACAACAGTAGGAGTGTAATGAGAAAGTGCTCCACTATCACTTTTCACTCCACATCGACTGTGAATAGTTTGTAAGGCAAATTCAATAGCTTCAAGAGTAGTTTGCTCTTTTCGTGTTTTGTACACTTTTTGAATTCTATTATAGCGATATCGTCTGATTACTGGATCATCAAGATCTTTAGAAGCATCAAACGCTAGAAACACCACATCAAGTGATGCAAGGAAGAGAAACTGAAGCTCATAATAAATCTCTTGACCACCGACATCATAAATCACTACTCTGATATCACCTTCAGGAACTTCTTTGTTCTGTAATATCTCTTCTGCTTTAGTTAATTCTTCTGGTGGAGGTTTTTCCTGTTCTTCTTGCTGTTCTAGGAGTGTTTTGCTGTCTCTCATTGCTTCAGTCATTCTTTTTTTTACTTCACATTTGTAGTGCTTAGCAACTTCTATTAGTTGTTCATGAATTTTCTTGGGTTTCCAGTTTGTTACAAACTCACGACCAACAGTACATGTATTTTCAATATTTGCACCAATCGTTGATGGTTGATGCTTGAATGGCTTATGTAGTAAAGAATCAACGGTGCATGATTTTCCGGCTCCTTCAGCACCGAGCATAATTATCTTAAACTGGTTTGCTTTATGTTTGCCCTTGATGGCTCTTCGGTGAGCCATGGCAGTCTTTGTGCCTGTGATGGCTCTCTGGGGAGCTATGGCAGTCCTTGTATCTGCAAAAACAAAGTGTATAATATATAATAAAAAATCATTAGTTCCTGACAGTGTTGGGCCGTTATTTTTAAAAAGTAACATATTACTTATTACTGCCACTGTGATGAAACATTACAACTATATATTACATACTTGTAATGTGCTAGTTAAGTATTGTATTAGTACTTCATTAGGTAAAAATATTACAGTAATGAGTAGTAATGTGCTACTTTAGTAACACATTACTTATGTAAAGTAACTATAAATTGGATTATACTAACATAATAAATGTAGGGTGTTATAGTCGTTAGTAATAACATTACATAACGTGTTACAAAAGTAACGGGTTACGTCCAACACTGGTTCCTAATTACCATACAGAATATTGACCTTGGTAAAGACTATAGCCATTAAATTATGGCAAGAATTACTTAACAATTGATTCTAATTCGGGAAGTACTATTAGCTGGACTGGACTGGATTCTGGACTTCACTGGAATGGAATGGAATCTGGGTTCAAGTTTATTTCAGTACGTACTACACTCTCTCACTCTTATCAAAGTGTGCTAGCCAGTTTCTTGAATACTCTAATAGAACGTTCAGAATTTTAATGGCACAAACTGAGTTGAGACAATATAGACTACCACCACGATTACTATTTGTAGGAACATGTAGCTATGTTGGTGTAGTGAAACAGTGTAAGGCATGTAGTATGGGTGATTTTCATGGGTACAGCTGCCCAGGTACAGTAATTTGCCTAGGTAGTTAGTTGTCCCAAGCCGTGTAGTTAACTTAGTTTCGAGCAACAGACTTGTTTTGCCACCTTGACCTAATGATGAAAGAAGAAAAGGATCGAGACTAATCACCCACGTAGCTGTTAGCAATTAGCTAGATTCTAATAAAACAATCACGAACAGTGGAGATCATATACCCGTGAAAATCACCCACACTGCATGCCTTACACTGTTTCACTATACATGTTTATGCAAAGCATGAATAATACTCATGGTGGTAGTCTATATTGTCTCAACTCAGTATGTGCTATGAAAATTCTGAACATTCTATTAGAGTGTTTTAAGAAATTGGCTAGAGCAGGGGCGGTGGAGCAGGCCAAAGAGTGAGGGGGCCAGGCCAGCTGTAAGTTGAAGAACAAACAAATTTTAAAAAAGGTCACAGCCTGCTGACAATAGCTGCTCTCTACCAATTATATCTCCTTATTTATAACTACACATACGTAGCTAAGTAACTTGCTACACTGCTTTTCTGAATACTGTGATTGCTCTATTAGAGTATCTATATTTTGCTGACTGTTCTATTAGAGTATCTCGATCTTTTCTTGCAAACAGTGACCCATAAAAGTGGGGGGGCCATGCCCGACCCCCCCCCCCCCCCCGTCTCCACCGCCTATGGGCTAGAGCACACTTTGATAAACGCGGGAGAGTGTAGTATGTACTGAAAATAATCTCGAGCCCAGATTCCAGTCCAGTCCAGCCCAGTCCAGGTAATAGTACTTCCCTTATAATTCTACTCTAAAATAATAAAGACATGCTATAATAAAGATTAAAAATTTTAATAAAGGTTTAACAATAAATAATAAAGATTTTTTTTGTTGAAGTTAGGAAGACGTGCACTTCCTGGTGAGTCATTATTGTAAATACACTTTTAGACACATGCTCTGAAGGATCACTGGTTTTTTGCTTCCATACATTGTACGTTGGAGCTGAAACAAACATTCAATTCACTCGAATATTCACTTGGCTGGTAAGACTTTGGGCTTGATTTATCACTATCCGACGTTGCTTCAGCCTAAGAACAGTTGAACAGCCCACCACCATTCTCGGAACAGAACAACTCACTATCACTGTTCTCAGAGTTAAACAACTAGCCCCAGTTCTCAGAGTGGAAGAACTCACCATCACCATTCTCTGAGTAGAATAACTTATCATCGTTCTCAGAGTAGAATAACTCGCCACCATTCCCGGAGCAGAGGAATACCTGAGATGCCCTTTCCAAATGTCTCCCTCAACAGCAGGGGGGGGGGGAGCTACTAGAACCAAGGCCCCCAGAGAAGAGGCCAACTACAATACAGAGTTGTATGTTGAAACATCATATTATCCACCAGGGCATTCAGGCACTCCAAATTCCAACCAAACCACTAGTCTTAGACACACCACCTGCACAATTGGCAGGCCATAATTCAGGACCAGTGGCTCACAACACAGCACAGGGCTATAGAATAGACTTCTGGACCAAATCACAACAGAAGCAGTCTCCACTTCTCCCTCAATTCTCAGCAGACCACCTCCAATTGATCACGGAGGAGATCACAGAGCTGTTACAGAAACAAGCTATAGAGGAGTTACAACCATCAGAGGGGATTCACAAGTTGAAAGACCTCTTGCAGCCAGGGAACTGGTTAGCCAAGGTCGACCTAAAGGATGCCTTCTTCATGATATCCATCACCATCAGTACAGAAAAAGTAGCTATAATCTATATTCCAAGGGAGAGATTATCAGTTCACCTGTCTCCCCTTCAAGCCGCATGGGTATTCACCAAAATTCTCAAACCAGCCATAGTGCTGCTGAGACAGAAGGAGGTGAGGCTAATAGCCTACATGGATGCTATTGCTCGCGGAGTCAAGAGAAATGATTCACCATCGCCTGGCAGGGGTGACATATTTGTTGGAAAATCTGGGGTTCATAATCAGCAGGAAGTATGAACCCAGCTCAACCCTGGAATTCCTAAGTCTAACTGAGGACTCCATGGAAATGGAGCTACGCTTCTCCCCACAGGAATGAAGTGTATACCGGTGGAGGCCTGCAAAATAGCAAGGCTGGGAATTTCTTGGGCTCGCTTGTTGGGCATGATAAATGCAACAAGCTGTGTCATTCCCCTATCCCCCCTACGGATCGATCAGCAATCTCATCAATGCATGAACAAGTTGATGGTCATAACATTGGCCAACACCTGGTCATTATTACACTAATCAAGGAAATACTCAACGTCAGACCACCACTGCCACGATATATCAGTACCTGGAATTCCAGACAGTTCTCATTACATAGAATCTCTGGCAGACAACAAGATGCCACTAAAGCATTTGTCTCTTAAGCTTGCCATGCTGTTAGCCCTTACTCAACCTTTCAGGTTGACAGACTTGTCTCGGCTAGACATATTGAGATGAGTTTACAAATCAGATGGAGTCTGTTTTTTCCTGGTAGCCTAGCCAAGCAATCCAGGCAAGGCTCACAGATAGCCAACTCTTTCTTTTCCTCATTTCCAAGTAATCTGGCACTATGCCCTGTCTCAGTCAAGCTTACGAGAAAAGAACTGAACCTATCCATGGACAAGAAACAAGACCACTACTAGCTACTATAAAACCATACAAGCCAATCTCCTCCAGATCAGTACCCACTGTCTCAAGCCAATGCTAGAACAATCAGGCATTGACACAAATTTTCAATGCGCACTCAGTTAGAGGTGCCTCATCATCAAAAGCTACCAATGTGGACATAATCACAAAATGACGTTAGTCCTCAGAGTCAATATTCCAATAGTTTTATAATAAACCATCAGAGGACTCAGTCTACGGTAGAGCGGTGCTCTCATCTGGCTGCAACTACAAACCTCACCTTTGATATGTGAGATTGAGCCCTTTGAAATATAATTAATAAATGACTCAGACCACGAAGTGGTTGTATGAAGAGGGTGAGGTTGAGCATATCAATGTTCCCACCCACCCACCCACCCTAATTTGTAATATCTACTCAAAGACCAATTGGAGGGTTCGATTGCGGGTTTTTACTTTGCACCGGAGGTGTGCAAAGTTGTGAACACAGCTGTTTGAGAATGAAAACTGGGCATATGCTCAACCTCACCCTCTTCATACAATTCTAAATAGCTTGCGACCACTTCATGGTCTGAGCCATTTATGAATTATTAACAAGTATACAGAAAAATTTGGAATTTTCAACTAGAGTAGGGACCATAGCACATCGACAATAAGTACTGAAACAAGTTAGGGTATAGTGCACGATATATTAAATCACAGTAAAACAATAAGAAGTGTTATATCTCTACTGTGCATTTCCATTATGGTAACATGAGCACAGTAGGGATATCACACTTCTAATTGTTTTACTGTAATTTAAGGTTACGGGATACTGTAAACCCCACATGTACACTATCAATCATTTTTCATGATTAGGGGTTTGACTTTTCTTAATGCATTGTTATCAAATATTTATGCATTCTCAACTTCTCATTAATCAACATGGAATTTAAATGTTGTTATGGAAACATGAGTTGTCCCCATGCCAATTAGTGAAAACTATGAACCAAAAATCAGACCAATGAAGAACCATGAGAACTTACTAACAATTCTAAAGTTTGAAGAACATCACTTGTGAGGGACTGACAAGAGGATTTGTGAATAATGTGTATAGTTGCTGAAATACGACTACAATATGGCATAAAGCAAGACACTGCGGTCACAAAATAAATTTTTTAATTGATATCACAAGCACTAGAAACATTATTTCTAACAAATGACTGTCAGGACCAAGACAAGAAGCCAAACTAGTAGTCTGTTTATACAAAATGTTAACAACTAGTTTGACAGTCCTGAATTTTGGTTCAGGAAAATATCGCCATTAGTCAGCAAAACTATGCATGCGCTTACAGGTGCGCCAGTTGCTAAGTGTGTTGTTTCTATGTTATCTTGTACTGTTATGTGTGTTTTCTTGTACCTTGTACCTGTCCAGTTAGCACGCTATGATTCTCCCAACAATTTAAGCCTGTTACCAGCTGATACACAACACAACAACACCAAGCCCACCTTAATTACATAATAAAATTTTTGTTTGACAGTCGCTCAGTATCCCGTAACCTTAATATATCGTGCACTATACCCCAACTTGTCTCAGTACTTTTAATCGATGTGCTATATTGTCCCTACTCTAGTTGAAAATTCCAAATTTTTTCTGTGTACTTGTTTGTTACCTTTTTTTAATTATTATGACTGGTGAACTCACGCATACTGCATCTGAATAGTGACACGCACCCCAGCTATATTAATTATCGTCTGAAAAGTGAAGTATCTATTATGCTCCGTTGCCTACTATGTTCAAACCATTACACAGCAGTACAAATTCAAAAAGTACCTCTGCAATCAAAATAGCCACTATGAAAAATATAGATGATTTCTGTTATGAAGGGAAGCTATCACGTGCTACCACCAAATCGACACTTTTCACTGTCAGCAAAGATGAATGGGACACAATGGAGGACACTGGTAAGTCCATGAAGAATTTATTGTACGTACTGCGGTATGCCAATAGGCACCAGTCAGGCTGAAGTAATGTCAAACAGTGAAAAAATCAAGCCCATGGCCTTAGCCTTTATCGAGTTACGCTTGTCTGAAGGCATCAGTCAGTCAGTCAGTTACTTACTCAGTCAGTAGAAAATTCTGTTAGGCCACACAAAGTTAATTATATGTTTCTGGTCCAGCTCAGATGCAAAAATTGACCAGGTGACCAGGCTTTTTTTTTTTTTTTTTTTTTTTTTTAATTTTTTTTTTTTACAAATGATTAATGCATACATAGCTACCAACTGCACTGTAATGTTTAGTATTAACTCGAGTATTAATGATGTAAAAAGTTTAAATTTCAGGAATCACAAAAGAAGGTACAAGCTGATAAACTCTATGAAAAAATAAACTGAGGATATAGCAGCAAACACGCCCATTTACAATCGATCGATCGCGTCATGCTAAGGAAGCATCTTGGAAAGCCTAACCAGAAAAAAAAACGCTTTGAACCACAAATAACGTACAGAGCTATCTTCTTAACTGTTTTATAGCCTTTCTATCGTATTATTTTACACAAACTTCTTAGAGAAAGCCTTGAGGATGCCCTGCATTTTTGTTCGCGTAAGAGAGAGGGCAACGCCCCCCTCTTTCCTCGAAGGAGATGCTATCTCTGGAAGCTTATGAAGCCTTCACCGTTGTTTTTAAAGGTGGTAAATATCTATAAAACAGAAAGGGAAAACCGCTTAAGAAGAGTCGCCTAGGTACAGACACACGTTTTTACAAAAAACAAATTCAGTAAACAGGCGCGCGCGCACAGCCGGCTGGGCGCGCGACTGGTTTAAAAATGACCCGCACGGATGGCAAAGAAAGGTTTGGACAGTTAACGAGATGACAAAATGGGACAAGGCAAAGTCTAGTCGTGTGAAACAAACAGAATACAAAATGTTATGAATGGACTTTATCCACAGTGACATCAAGAACACAAGATGGCCATGTTATTTGGTGTTAACATCTCAGGAAAGCCAGAGAGTCTAGCTTGCAGGTTAATTTGGGGACAAAATTGGGACTTCGCTGGGGCGCTCAGACAAAAGGATTAGTACCACTGTTAATATCTGTTTGATTTTCTGCATCTAAGAGATAGCTATGCCAATCAGCATTACAGTTATTCTTTAAGCAGTATTACTGCGCCCAATTTCCCCCACATTAAAGATTCTGTAGCCGCTGGGTGTATCCACAATGTAGAGCTGTACCGATATGGGATTTTGGCATGTACCGATATCCGATATGGATACCACCAAAAGAAGCCGATAACCGATAGTCAATCCGATATTTGCATTACAAACAAAAGTCATAGTTAATCTATGCAAAAGTGTACAGTTACCTACTCTACAACAACATGTGGATATATTCATTGCTCACTCTATGCCTGTGGTAATAGTGGCTTGGGTTTCTATTGTGCAATCCAGACAATTAGGCACCCACAAAATTTTTTATGCATACTCCCATGGAGCCTTAAACAGATATTTCTGCATTACTCCGCATTTTATTGGCTTGTGTGAAGGCTGGTACAGTAGGTTTTCTTGTGACTGTTCTTTTATTACAAAGGTACTATATATAACTGCTTCATTTATTTAAGACTGATAAGCTTTCCAGCAACAAACACTAGAATCGCATATATTTGTATGGCTAAACCAATATTATAATATCATAATCCGTTTATGTACACACTATGTACACATGTACACAGAAAACCAATATTATAATCCGTTTATGTACACACTATTGCATGCTGTATAAATATCGGTAGCGATATCGGTCCTCGTACTGTTCTGTACCGATGCCGATATTGGTAAAAATTGCCATATCGGTGGCCGATATTTTGACTGATCCGATTATCGGTACAGCTCTACCACAATAAATGTGCAATTATATAAAATAAAACTAGCACACAGTGTGTAGCAATTACATATTCCTCAACAAAAACTACTGTAGTATACTATCACTATAACTATTGAGTTACAACCAAAGTGTTTGACAACATGCAGCAACACATATATAACACTGTGACCTTCAGTAGCAGCGACCGCAAAGCATGTGGCGAGACAGAATACTGGCATACACAGTGGCAGCAACCTGAGCAACTGTATGGCACACAGCAAACACATACTTAACACTATGGCATACACAGTGGCAGCAACTGTACAGTACACGGCAACACAGAACACTGGTACACAAAATGGCATCAACTGTACAACGTGAAGCAACTGCACGGCATGAGGCAACACATAACACTGTGGCATACACATTGGCAGCAACTGTGCAACATGAGCAACTTCATGACATGCAGCAACGCATAACACTGGCATACAAAATGGCAGCAATTGTACAACATGAAGCAATGTACAGCATGCAGCAACGCATAACACTGTAGCATACATAGTGGCAGCAACTGTACGACATACTGTATAGCACTCGTATTGTTGTATCCATCCCAAAAGAAACAACTGTTAAGCTACAAAAATTACATGTAACCATATGTATATTAAATGTAATTTGCTGTATTTGTATTACAGCTAGATATTTCATTTCGTAAGCAATATATCATGATATATCATGAACTCAACATATCACACTGTGTAAAAATAGCCTCGACACAGTTATCGTCTCATGCTTTTATCATGATAGCAACGATATATTGCTATATTGCCCAACCCTACTGTACTATTTGTCTACTTAGGCTTTTTATTTTTCAGTAACTGTGAATAGAGTATTTCTTTTTTCATGCACAACATGATAAGTTGCAGTTACTCAATTTTTACAAAGCAAATCCTCCTACCCTTTTATGTTAGAACCAATGGAAAATCTACAAATCGAAACTGATATTATAGCCATTTTGGTACCGATCGGCAGGGTAGTACACTACAAACAAGACCCATCCATGCCAATCATCATCATCATAATCATCACAATAAGTGCTGTGTTAGTAAAATTGATGACAACAGGCTGGAGATAGTATGGATCTTTGAACTTACAGCATATAAACTTTTAACTATTGAGTAGATTTCAGCTAGAACTTTCGTTTATACCTGTATAAGGTAGAAAATTAAGTGAGGTGAACAACCGTGATAGCAGGTTAAGGATTTGGGTGCTCAGTATGGAGGTCCTTGTTCCAAAACTGGTAAGTTTTTTTCGACATTTTTCATGCACCCTTTTTAACATTGTAGTGACCATTTTATTAGAGTATTTCGACCCTGAGATTAACAGTTGTTTGGTCTTTGCATTGTAACTCTGTAGCTGTCAAAGTGATTTCTTTCAAACCACAAAAGGTTTGAGCTATGATTGTTAACCTATAGGCATACCGATTGTTAAGTTACTCCCATTTTCTAATGCAAATAATCATCAACTATTAATCAAAATTTACACCAAACCTGATACGTGATAGTGCCGCAACATGCTCTTAAAGTGTACTAAAGCTCAAGCTACGTATTTGAATTTTATAATGGATTTTGTAAAGTGTGAAAAGAATAATCTAACCCCCCCAGCCTCCTAAACGAAGAAAACACTGAAGAAATTAAACTGAATTTTGAAGGTTCATATTTCACGATTGCATTAGGCAATCTTGGTACATACGTGGGGTACCGAAGGTGGTGGCTGTTTGCAGTATAACAATGCTGCAGAGTTGCCCACCAGCTAGGGGAGTCTACACTCCAAATTTGAAGGAAATTACTCAAGCCATTTCCGAGATACGAGCAGCCAAAGTTTTGGTGTTTTTTTTTCGTCTTTTCACACACTTGCAAAAATTGCTATAAAATGCAAACGCGTACTCCGATCGCCTTGAAATTTGGCACACAGAAAAGCAGTCCAAAGGCGAATCCTAGCATCAAATTTGGTGCAAAGCCGATGAATGGTTCAGGAGTTATGACCGATTATTCGTGTAAAACAAGATCGATTTGTTGTCACGCCTACAAGGTAACCGCGTCATGGAATGAGTTGAAAATTGCTATGTAGATGGAGTAACCATCGTAAGAATGCCTTTTGGTGGTTTGAAAGAAATCGAGATAAAGACTATGGAGATATGACACAAACCCCAACCTGTGTCACAATTATGCGATCGATTTTTAGGAATGAAAAAGTATTAGTTTTTACGCTTACTAGGCAAACCGTTTAGAGCAATGAGCTGAAAATCAGTGTATAGCTGGGATAATCTTCATAGAAAGTCCTTGCAGTAGTATAGAAGAATTGGATTACAAACCACTGAGTTATGATTCGAAAGCCAATTCCGTGTAGCAAATGCGAGATCAAGATACTCTAATAGAACAGTCACCCTAATAGAGCATTCAGCTAATTTATTTACTCCATTATACAATTCTATTACATTACAAGTTATTCTGTAGGGAGTTCAGCTGCAAACAGTTAATCTTATAGACAGTTCAGCAAGAAGCAAATCACCCTGTGGAGAGTTAAGCTACAAATATACCACTGTAGAGATTCAGAACATTACAAGTCACACTGAAGAGAGTTCAGCTATAAACAAGTCATGCACCCTGTAGAGAGTTCACCTACAATTAAATCACTCTCTAGAGAATTCAGCTACACACAAGTCACTGTGGAGAGAGTTCAGCTACAAACAAATTACGTTGTAGAGAGATCAGCTACAAACAAAACACTTTGCAGAGAGTTCAGCTACAAACAAATCAACCTTTAGAGCGATCAGCAACAAACAAATCAACTTGTAGAGAGATCAGCTACAAACAAATCAACCTGCAGAGAGATCAGCTACAAACAAATCAGCTTGTAGATAGATCAGTTACACACAAATCGGGTCCAGATAAAATGGCACTAAATGCACTTTTGTTCCTATACATATGGGCAAGATTTAGTGCCACTAAGCACTAAATCTTCCCTATAATACATGTGGGATGAAGCACTATACTCAAATATTATTTCTTGCCCTTATATGTAGGAAAGATTTAGTGCTAAGGTGCACTAAATGTTCCCTACAATGTAGTAGGCAAAATATTGTTCAATGAAGCACTAATTATTCCCTACATTGTTGTAGGCATAAAATAATACTTCATAAAATAATACTTCATTATTAACACTCCACCTTGTTTAGAGCTAAAAATATTTCTCTGTGTCCTGTTTACTCCTTGAATGCTAGTTGACATGTCTGGCAGAGAAAGGTGTTGGTAGCTAAAAATATTTCTCTGTGTCCTGTTTACTCCTTGAAAGGTGTTGGTATTTTACAATTGGTAATACCAGTCCACTATCCAGTTGTACTGGTTTTAAAGCTAGTCTTACAAGTATGCCCAGCGTTGCATATAAAAGCAGGTAGTGCATTGCTACTCAGTCTCCTACCTTGGTCAGTTGCTAGCATGCAGCTTCATGCTGCTTACGAATATTAAACAATGCACGACCAGAATTGATAAAAGAAGCAGAAGAGAAGTCTTTCTTTTTTCACCACTTTTGTGAGCATTGGGCATTATCGCACATCAGAGATAACGTAGTTTATTTGTACGATTCTCTTCAACCTAAAAGCATCAACTCAACTCTTGCCGAACAACTGCATTCATTATATGGGAACCGGATTGTGAAAATTCCACAAGTTCAACTTCAAAAGGGAAACAAAGACTGTGGCTGCTTTGCAATTGCATTTTGCGTATCACTAATGTTTGGAGACGACCCCGCCACTCTTTGTTATGATCAAAAAGAAATGCGAAAACACCTGATGCAATGTTTTGAGACTAAATGTTTTTCCCCGTTTCCATCACAAAGCAAGAAGTCTCGAATACCATCACCATTGGAAATTAAAATCTCTCTTTCCTAACTGGCGCATCTAGACTAAATCAAAAATATTGATTATATTGATTATTTTGCCTAAAGGTTTTAGTACAATAACTCAATTGAATTTATTTGAGGGTATTATCGTAGGTTATCACCCATAGTCTCAGACTTGGGTGGTAATTAAAATATGTTACTGGGATACAACCACTTTATATTCATAACTTGCTTGATTTTTTTTTTGCTAAAGTCTATAACTTTATGCATGCATGTATGGAAGAAATTATTTAAACAATTATAGCTACAGCCTATACCAGCAGATACATACTGCAATAAAAATGTCTAGGTGCCTTTCGACTGATTATGGTTTTTGTTATAATTACCATATCTGTTGGTTAGAGCTTGCCATCTTGGCCCAAGGTGTGATTGTTCTTCCCTACTGTTCCCCGTGCAATTTGCAGGCGTGCACCTGGCACTGCAGGCTGTCAAGGGCGCACGCCTGGTTTACTATAATTGTTTCCAGAAAGAAACGTTCATGCGTGTACATGTGTGTCTGTCTGCACCCATGTGAGCTAATGGTTTTGTGTCAAAAGCAGTCTATGTGTTAGAAATGGAGGCAGCATAAGAACTATACTGTACACTGGCAAACTTTGACGAGGGTAAACTTTGATGAATCTGTTCTTAGGCAAAGTTGACGAAATAAACTTTGACGAATTGTTTGAAATCACCAATAAGAACCTGGGCACTTATTTTATGTTGACGAAATAAATTTTGATGAATTCACTTTGATTCGTCAAAGTTTCCCAGTGTACGGTATTAAGCGCCTATATAGTAAGGTAAGTTTTGCTCTTGCTCTAAGGCAGTTTAGGCATGGCAGCTTTCTAAAACTTTGTGAACGTTTTGTTGTGGGTTCTATGGGTGTTTAAAAATGACAAAACTACACTACCAGCTTCCTGAGTTACTAGGAATAGCGTAGCACTTTGAGTTGGAATTGAGGGCGTGTCCAGCTAGTATGTGTATGAAAACCAGGGCTGAATAGTTTTCTTTGAAAACACGTTAACCAAGCTATACTTCTCTTCATGCATTTGTGGGTTTAACTATATTGCAAGTTGAGCGTTCCTTGGTAACCATTTCATATTTTGCAGTAATTACAATTATTATGTAATTAGTATTTCATGAAATGCTAATTTGTATTAGTTAATTTAAATGGTTTCTATGTAACCGTAATCCTGCTGTCCCAACTATGTTGGCCTTTATGTGTCTTGTGACATCATGGATAAGGTCCATAAGTGCAACTCATTTATATTGGTATGTATATACGCATAGCAAGAATCAACCATGGGATTCCATGCAACATTAAATTATGTATCCAAGAAAGAAGCAGACCTATATGCAAAGAAGTTGCTATAGTAATAAATATGCATACTTACAAGAAGTACTAAACTCTCATTTTTAAAACTAAGTAAACTACTATAACCCATAGTCACATGTTTACAATATGTTATACCAGAAATCAAAGGGTACTACTGCTTTAGTATCAAAGGTAGAAGGCTGTTATGAGGTTGTATGGAAAATAAAGTACAAGCAGTTGAAGTATTGCAACTAAAACAGCAACAATTCACTATGATCACTTCAATAGAATTTAGTGCCTGAGCACAATATAGCTCCTACACTAATGTAGGGAAGATTTAGTGCCTGGAGCACAATATAGTTCCTACACTAATGTAGGGAAGATTTAGTGTTGAGCATAATTCATCTCCTACATTACTGTAGGGAAGATTTAGTGCTTGTGGTGCTAAATCTCCCCTATAGTAGTGTAGGAAATGAACCCCTTTTAGTGCCATTTTGTACGGAACCCAGGTTACACAAATCAACCTGTAGAGAGATAAGCTAGAAACAAATCACCCTGTAGAGAGTTCAGCTACAAAAAAAATCACCCTGTAGAGACATCAGCCAGAAACTAGACACAATGCAAGGAGTTCAGCTACAAATAAATCACCATGTACCATACACAAGGAAATTTTGACGTCAAAAAAATTTTGACGAAATTGACGAATCGGTTCAATTTGTCAAATGTTTATAAGCGCCCTTAAAAGTACAGGTTTTGCCTACAATTTCTTCATTTTCGTCAACATTTTATTCGTCAAATCTGCTGAAGTCTGAATTCATCAAATTTTTCATACGTCAAATTTCCTTGCGTACGGTAGAGAGTTCAGCTAAAACAAATCAACCTGCAGAGAGATCAGCTACAAACAAATCACCTTATACAGAGTTCAGCTATAAACAAATTACCCTGTAGAGAGATCAGCTACAAACAAATCACCCTGAAGAGAGATCAGCTACAAACAAATCACCCTGAAGAGAAGTCAGCTACAAACAAATCACCTTGTAGAGAGATCGGCTACAAACAAATCACCCTGTAGAGAGATCAGCTAGTAGCTAGAAACTAGACATAATGTAAGGGGTTCAGCTACAAGCAAATCACCCTTTAGTGAGTTCAGCTACAAACAAATCAACTTGCAGTGAGATCACCTACAAAAAAGCACCTTGTACAGACTTCAGTTACAAACAAATTACACTGTAGAGAAATCAGCTAGAAGAATTCACCTTGTAGAGAGTTCAGCAACAAAGAAACCACCATGTAGAGAGTTCAGCTGCAAACAAATCAGCCTGTAGAAAATTCAGTCACAACCAAATCACCCAGTAGAAAGATCAGCTAGAAGAAGTTACCTTGTAGTAGGGCTGGGACGAAGCTTCGAATGCTTCATGGGTTCGAAGGTTAAGTAAACTTCGAATTATAAAAGTATCCTTCGAAGCTTCGTAATGCACTCATAGTCTATGAAAGAAATGGTGGAAAAAGATGTGAAATCCAAGGTGGCGGCCAAGAAATGGCTGTGATGGTAGAAAAAGATGTGAAATGGTGGAAAAAGATGTGAAATGGTGGAAAAAGATGTGAAAGATGTGAAATGAGTGCAAATGATGTGAAAGATGTGAAATGGTGGAAAAAGATGTGAAATGGTGGAAAAAGATGTGAAATGGTGTGAAATGGTGGAAAAAGATGTGAAAAAAGATGAGTGAAATGGTGAAATGGTGGAAAAGATGTGAAAAGATGTGAAATGGATGTGAAAAAGATGTGAAAAGATGTGAAATGTGAAAAAGATGTGGATGTAAAAAGATGTGAAATGGTGGAAAAAGATGAGTGCAAATGATGAAAAAGATGTGAAATGGTGGAAAAAGATGTGAAATCCAAGGTGGCTATGGTGGAAAAAGATGTGAAATCCAAGGTGGCGGCCAAGAAATGGCTGTGATGGTAGGTTAATGGTAAAACTTTTAATAACGACAATTCAGGTGTATTTTGTGGCGGCACCAAAATTCACCTGAATTGTCGTTATTAAAATTTTTACCATTAACCTACCATCACAGTCATTTCTTGGCCGCCACCTAATACACCTGAATTGTCGTTATTAAAAGTTTTACCATTAACCTACCATCACAGCCATTTCTTGGCCGCCACCTTGGATTTCACATCTTTTTTCACCATAGCTTTTTTGAGGGCCGCACACTTTTTTACAGCTTGGCTGCTTTAGATTAGATATATATATATATATATATATCAAGACACAAGATAGTGTGTCGTGCGGCTTAAGAAGCCAGCGCACCACACCGTGGGTATATTGACAGGAAGAAAACGTCATTTTCACACTTTTGTATCTTGGTGATTCCTTATCCAATTAAAACCAAATTTGCTACAGAGTTGCCCGACAGCCAGGGGAGTTTACATTCCAAATTTGAAGGAAGTCGCTCCACCCATTTCCGAGATGCAAGCTGCCAAAGTTTCGATTTTTTATCTTGGTTTTTTCTTCTTCGTGATATTACACACTTGCAAAAATTGCTATAAAACGCAAACGCGTACTCCGATCGCCTTGAAATTTGGCACACAGAAAAGGAGTCCAAAGGCGAATGCTAGCATCACATTTGGTGCAAATCCGATGAACGGTTCAGGAGTTATGTCCGATTATCCGCATAAAACAAGATCGATTTGTTGTCACGCTAACAGCGTGTTTACACCAGTGACTCGATTCGTGAATTATCGATTCAGATCGATTTGATTTGCTTTCAGAGCTTTGTTTACATGAAATAAACTGGTTCGCCTCGTAATGAAAACAACAGAACCCACAATCAATTCTCATACAGTTTTGAGTACAAACAAACCGATTGTGGGTTCTGCTGTTTTATGCAGAAATGTCTTCCTCAATGTCTTCAGCGCTGTCGGCTCTTGTACCGTTCGTTAACAGAAGTAATAGCAGCATAAAAACATCATCAAGATGAAGGAAAGCTTATGCCAAGTCTAGAAGAAAGGTATTGGTGACTCTGGTTGGGATATTGTTGTCAACAGCAGTCATGGAGTTGTGCAACCGTCAAGACAGGACAATTTGGATGCATCCTCACTCTTCTAATTGGTGGGAAGATGTGGTGCTGTAAAGCTTTGGATCACGAGATTGGTTGGAAAATTTTAGAGTAAGCCATGCAACATTCAACTACCTTTGTGAACAATTAAGGCCGTTGGTAGAAAAGGAAACCACTGTAATGAGGAGGCCTGTGTCAGTAGAAAGGCGTGTAGCTATCACACTTTGGATTTTGGCCACACCATCAGAGTACCACACAGTAGCCCATCTATTTGGAATAGCAAGATGCACAGTATGTATCATTGTCAAAAAACCATGCAAGGCTATTGTGCAGAAGCTGGTACCACTGTACATCCGTTTTCCAACTGGAGAAGGTTTGAAAGTGGTGATAACAGGCTTTAAGGAGAAATGGGGTGTGCCACAATGTGCTGGCTCAGTTGATGGAACCCATATTCCAATCACCCCACCTCTCATGAACCACACTGATTACTACAATCGTAAAGGGTGGTACTCTGTTGTTACACAGGCAGTTGTAGATCACAATGGTATCTTCAGAGACGTGTATGTTAGATGGCCAGGAAGCGTGCATGATGCACGAGTGTTCACGAATTCTTCGCTGTACAGAAAGGCCAATAATGGTGAGCTACTGCAAGGTGATACCTTACCGGTTAGAGGAGGCAACATTCCTATTTTTTTTAATTGGTGATTCAGCTTACCCACTACTGCCTTGGTTGTTAAAGCCATTTCCATTTTCTATATCAATGCCAACTGATCACAAGACATACAATTATAGGTTGTCACGTGGATGGGTTATTGTTGAGATAGCTTTTGGGAGGCTTAAAGCAAGATGGAGGAGGTTGTCGAAGCAGATAGACATGGATATCAGCAATGTTCCTAATGTAATTTTAGCTTGTTGCACATTGCATAATATCTGTGAGATCCACAATGATTCCTTTAATGATGAGTGGTTACAACAAAGCAACGACTTTGATCAGCCTGATAGCACAGATGCTCCAGTAAGTACAAGATCCAACACTGGAAATAGAGTCCGAGATTTGTTGATGATGTACTAAACTATGCAAGTAACCATTATACAATTGATGTATCTGTGTATGATTCATAGTAATTGATTTATTAACACTTTAAAGAAATATCGTAAACGAAATACTAGTACAGGAGTGTACTGTATAATCATGGCAACATGTACTTTCCTCTAACTCCAGGAACATCCAATCACTGTTCTGCATGCTGTCAGTTACTGATTTCATTACCTTTGTCATCATGTCTTCCATTACTTCCCCTTTGTTTCTCTTTCGCTTTCTACCTGATGAGCATTTACTAGTGGTACTCTTCTCTGTAGATTGTACATCTGTTGGTAGTACATTTTCTGCTGAAGATTGTGTAGCATCTATGGTTGTTCCATTATTTGCCTCATTACTTGTGTTACTCTGGTCCTCTTCATTACCATCATCATGATCACCTGTCAGTTCATGTTCTTCATCTGATACTACTGCTGGTGATTCTGTGTCTGTATTATTGAGCGTGGTGCTATCAAGGGTATCAAGAACTACTGGTGGACCAGTAGCAGGTATTGTGGCAAGAAACTCGTTTAATTTATCAAAGAATTTCCACTTGGTTCTTCCTTGGCCAGTCTCCTTGTGCTTATCAGCAAGTTTCTTGTACTCTTGACGAAGCTTTTTACTTTTGTGCGACACTGTTCCCCTGTTTTTTTCTATTCCATATATAGCCAAGTCTTTTGCCAGTTGTTCATATACGTGTTTGTTTCTCTTAGCGCCCTCCAACTGCTCTTGTATCCCTTCCTCACTCCAAACTTGAATTAATTGAAAAACTTCAGCATCTGTCCAGTTTGTATAGGCCATTCCTTCGCGCGCAAACCCGCGGTTTTGAACCAACTCACGTGAATAATTATAAAACCATCTAGAGCGATACGAACATTCGGTTTTCGTTTATACTAGCAAGTGGAGCGAACTAGATCGATTCAGACCCACATCCCTAGTAGGTCTTTTATAGAGCGGTTCGGTGCAGTTCGGTTCGGTACAGTACGCGTTTACACTTCCTTTGAAATCGCTTCAATTCGAGATAGGTCGAACTAAATGGCTAGTGTAAACACGCTGTTATAAGGTACAGTATAAACCGCTTCATGGAATGAGTTGAAAATTGCTATGTAGATAGAGTAACCATTGTAGGTGTGCCTTTTGGTGGTTTGGAAGGAATCGAGATAAAGACCACGGAAATATGACACAAAACCCAACCTGTGTCACAATTACGCAATTGATTTTTATGAATAAAAAAAAGTATTACTTTTTACACCTACTAGGCAAACCGTTTAGAGCAATGAGCTGAAAATCGGAGTATAGCTGGAATAATCTTCATAGAAAGTCCTTGCAGTAGTACAGAAGAATCGGATTAAAAACCACTGAGTTGTGATTCAAAAGCCAACTCCGTGTAGCTATTGCGAGATCGAGATACTCTAATAGAACAATCACCCTAATAGAGCATTCAACTAATTTATTTACTCCATTATAGAATTCTATTACATTACAAGTTATTCTGTAGGGAGTTCAGCTGCAAACAGTTAATCTTATAGACAGTTCAGCAAGAAGCAAGTCACCCTATAGAGAGTTCAGCTACAAATATATTGCTGTAGTGATTCAGAACATTGCAAGTCACACTGAAGAGAGTTCAGTTAAACAAGTCATGCACCCTGTAGAGAGTTCAGCTACAAACAATTCACGCTGTAGAAATTCTGCTACAAACAAGTCTTCATGCAGAGAATTTAACAACCAAAATCCACCATGTAAAGACTTTAGCTTTACTAACAAGTTACTCTGTAGAGAGATCAGGTAGAAACAAGAGATAGCTCAGCTAGAAAACGTCACCTAGTAGAGAGTTCAGCCATAAACAAATCACACTGTAGAGAGATCAGATAAAAGAAGCTACCTTGTAGAGGGTTCAGCTGTGAAGTGATCACCCTAGAGAGTTCAGCTAGAAAAAAATCATCCTGCATGTAGAGAGTTAAACTACAAAGACACTATCCTGTAGAGAGATCAGCCAGAAACAAGCCACCTGTAGGGACATCAGCTACAAAGAAATCATCCTGTAGAGAGTTTAACTACAAACAAATCACCCTGCAGAGAGTTTGCTTACAAAAATCACCCTGTATTCAGCTACAAACAAATCACCATGTAGAGTGTACAACTACACACAGGCCACCCAGTAGAGAGATCAGCTAGAAGAAGTTACATTGTAGAGAGATCAGCTAGAAGAAATCATCTTGCAGAGAGTTCAGCTACAAAGAAACCATCCTGTAGAGAGTTCAGCTGCAAACAAATCTCTCTGTAGAAAATTCAGCTACAAACAAATCGCCCTGTAGAAAGATCAGCTAGAAGAAGTCACCTTGTAGAGAGTTCAGCTACAAAAACCACCCTGTAGAGAGTTCAGCTGCAAACAAATCACCTTGTAGAGAGTTCAGCTATAAACAAGTCATCTTGTAGAGAGATCAACTACAAACAAGTTACCCTATAGAGAGATCAGCTAGAAACAAATCATCTTGTAGAGAGTTCAGCTACAAACAAATCACCCTGTAGAGAGATTAGTTACGAAAAGATCACTGTGTAGATAGTTCAGCTGTAAGAAACCACCATGTAGACAGTTCAGCTGCAAACAAACCACCCTGTAGCAGAGGTGTAGGAAGATATTTCGGGCAGGGGTGCTGAGGTGAAGGCGGATTTACCTGCAGGGAGTCTGGGGGCACAGCCCCCCAGATGCTGGTGACATTTTCACAATTGTTCGCAATTGTACTGGTATAAATGTCTCAGTATGCATTATATTTTGTGTATACTCTAGAATGGCTTTTGCTGAATTATACAAAACTCGTTATTTGTATTAACATATCACTTATATTTATTCATTTCCTAAATGTAAATGCTTTAACAGTTAAACCATCAATTCTGTTCTGAAGCAGATGCATTAACAAGTTGTTCAGTTTACATGCACTACCAGACTACTTAACACTTTGTACACTAGACAAGGATCTCTCTGTTGTCGAAACTGTAACAGTTACCATTAATACAGGGTGCATCCAACACACAAACTTGGGTACCGACACACAAGTACACACTTCTTATTCAATATTATCCACATTATTAGCGTTACTAGTGGTGATTGCTGTGTCACCACCTTCGCCTTCATCACTTCCATAAACTTTATAACTGGAATATGTTAGTTGCAATGTGGGCCAATCCTATTCATCTCTGTACATGAGAGACACATGACATTGTGTTAGATTGTGAATCCATTATTTTGTGAATCACAAATAATCGTACTAGTGTTAAACAGCTAGCCAATGGCGAGCTGCAACATTGGAATCGTCGAGGTAAAAATCGTCATCGTAATCGTCAAAGAATCACTTTTGTTTGATCACGTGATCCATTTAATTGCTTTGCGGCGTGGGTGCTCCAGCACCCGTTGCACCCGTGCTTCCTATGCCTCTGTGTAGAGAATTCAGCTACAAATAAATCGCCCTGTAGAAAGATCAGCTAGAAGAAGTTACCTTGTAGACTGTTCAGCTACAAAGAAACCATCATGTAGAAAGTTTAACTACAAACAAGTCACCCTGTAGAGAGATCAGTTAGAAGAAGTTACCTTGTGGAGAATGCAGCTACAAAGAAACCATCATGTAGAGAGTACAGCTACAAACAAGTCACCGTATAGAAGATCAGCTAGAAGAAGTTACCTTGTAGAGAGTTCAGCTACAAACAAGTCACCCTGTAGAGAGATCAGGTAGAAGAAGTTACCTTGTAGAGAGTTCAGCTGCAAAGAAACCATCATGTAGAGAGTTCAGCTACAAACAAGTCACCCTGTAGAGATATCAGCTAGATACAAGTTACCTTATAGGGATCAGCTACAAACAAATCACCCTGTAGAAGTATGTGTTAGAAACAAATCACCATGTAGAGAGTTCAGTTAGAAACAAGTCACTCTGAAAAGACTTCAGGTACAAACAATGGGAGTTTCAGCTACAGTTCAGTTATGTATAAGAAGTTACCTTATTACTTACAGTATGATTATCTTTCATTGTTAAATATTTTTAATCAGACAAAAAGCTGTACACAACATTTCTTCCTTTGTTCCACAATTCCTGCAGAAAAGAAAAAATAACAAGTTAGAAAGAAGCACCAAAGCCAGTTAATGGCCGGCTTTGTGGCTTGCAATACAAAAAGAAGTGATATCTAAACCAAAACAGCCAAGCTGTAAAAAAAGATTGCAGCCCTCAAAAAGGCCAGGATGAAGAAATCCACGGTGGTGGCCAAGAAATGGCTGTGATGGTAGGTTAATCGTAAAATTTTAATTACAACAATTCAGGTGAATTTGGTGCCGACTCCTAGAGGAGGAGGCAATGCAATTTCATCTGAATTGTCGTAGTTAAAAAATTTTGCCATTAACCTACCATCACAGCCATTTCTTGGCCACCACCTTGGATTTCACATCTTTTTTCATCCTGGCCTTTTTGGTGGCCGCACTTTTTTAAAGCGTGGCTGTTTTGGTTTAGATATACATTACATGCAAATTACTCCATACAGGATAACTTGTTTGCAGCTGATCTCTCTACTAGCAGGGCCGCCCACATGGGGGGGGGGGGGGAACTGGGGAAATTTTTCCTGGGCCCCAGCCTGAAAGGGGCCCCAGGAGGCCCCATGAAGAGCCCCTTGAATACCTATTTACAAGATTGATATACTCTAATAGAGCAGTCAGATCTAAATACTCTTATAGAGCAGTCACAGTATTCTTCAGAGGTGCGGAGTAGAAAGCTTGTGGATAGGGAGATATGGTTGGTGAGGGGTAGCTATTGTCATTGTCAGCAGGTCATGCCTTTTTTTTTTGGTCTTCAGCTTACAGCTTGGGTGAAGTTGTGATTCAGAATGGAAACCTCCTTGCCTGTAGGGCCCCACTTTAACTCTTTGCCCTGGGCCCCTTAATTTCTCTGGGTGGCCCTGTCTACTAGGTGACTTGAAATGTAGCTGAACTCTCTACAGGGATATCTGTTTGTATCTGAACTTTTACTAGGTGAATTGTTTGTAACTGAACTCTCTACAGGGTGGTATTGTTTGTAGCTGATCTGTCTACAGGGTGAACTGTTTCTAGCTGATCTCTCTACAAGGCGACTTGTTTCTAGCTGATCTATCTAGCTACAGGGTAATTTGTTTGCCATGATAAGGATTCACTCTAAGTAAAAATAAAATAGTTCTGTGGAATATAAGAAACACTAATAAGTAAATTTCAAGTCAACAGCATTTTCTAATCTGCAAGTAAGACTCAACAAAGCTGGTAAATTGGTTGTGTAGGAAAGACAAATCCGGTCACATATGTGACATAATTTTAGAAAACCCTCAATATCCAGAATCATTACTGTAAGCAGAAAATATAGTGTTGTTTTGTTGCATCAATAGTTGGAACACATAAAGGAAGGAACTAGGAGTCACCATATCAAAAAATTTCAAATGGTTTGGTGCTTTGTCTGGGCAACACATGTACCAAAAGGAAACCAAAACACACAGTGAGTTTTATCTTAAAACATACCAAAAGGTGACAGTTAGACAATTACAACCAGATTAACACATAAAACACTTCTACAGCTTGTAATTAAAAAACTGCCTAATTTAATTAAGCTTTGCTAGTTGTCTAGAGATGTTCCAAAGCAGCTGCACTCTTAGTTATGGGTGAAACAGCCCAATACAACTCCAGTTTCAACTCTGAGTGACGATATTAAAATACCAACTATTTGTACACTCTATTGATGTAATACTTTTGAAAAAGTTCCATTGTATGTGCTGTACGAAGCAGTCTGCCACACTCGGAAGTAGAGAAGGCGAAACACGGATAACTTCAATGAGATCATCACCAAGTCACCAACTGTATTGTTTCTATATAAAATGATCACGTGTGTAACTTCCATTTCCAATCCCAGTAAGTGTTACTATATCTATGATTTCTGTAAGTAGCCAATGAAATTCTCGTATTTATTGTTGGTCTAACTATTAATGCTGTCCCACATAATTTTTTCAGCACTGCAATTAGGGAGGCAGCATATGGGGAAATATTCTGAAACTTTAACCATTTGAAACATTTCAACAGCAAGAAAATATTTTACATGCAATTTGCAAATTCCTATTAGAAAAGATCTAAAAGATCAGTCTCTAATTGTTCAGAGTCACACAATCATTACTCTAACACAAAGCAGTCACATAGAATGTAATACTCTATTTAGTATAGGTAATCAGCTAATAGAAGCATTAATGTAATTGAATAATACAGCAATCAACGGTAAAAATTTGTGGCATAATTTTGAAATAATGGACATTTCTTATAAGCATTATAGGCAACAATAATAATAATTATTTTGAGCACTGTTCAAAAGCAATACTCAGTTTTGTAAGCATAATAACCTCATGCGTACAATAGTTGCAAATAGTACAGTTGTCTACTATAAACAACATCCTATTGAGTTGTACCAATTATTGAATTAGTATTCAGCTGAGCAGTACTGCACGTGAGGCTGGATACCTTAATTATCTACCAGCACAATCTATTACAGCCAATTTCTGATTATGGTAAAACAAGCAATTTTCAACCTCTGAAGTGGCATATACTTCGGTAATAAATATGTTGACGGTTTGTGGCAACCACAAACCATGTCCTAAACAAAGTAAGATCTTTAGCTTACCTGTCTGAATGGTAGCTTTGACTTGTGTGCTATGCATAGCCAATAGTACTACCACATGTGTAACTTGTAAACACTTACAATTGGTTATTGGTTAACTATCACTTAACTATGAGTAAAATGGGTAGCGAAATGTAGGACATCAAATTAAGCCTAAAGGTTGGAATTAGCAGTATCTTACAGTACTATCACTAATAATATGAAAAGTAGCTAGCTTCTATTGCTCAGAAGTGTTGTTTATCAAAATATATACCGTATTGTCTTGAATAGTGGCCTGGACATTTTTTTAGCAACTTTCATCCAGACCCAGTGGCGTGGGTGAAAAACTACTATATACAGTGAAATAAACCTGTAGGCAACTTTTTACCCAGGCCACTATTCGAGACCAGCCACTATTCAAGGCAATATGGTACAAATCTAGTCAAATACATTAAATGCTTATGAAAGATATATAAATGTTCATAGGTATCCAACCTGACCTATTATCTGAGCCATTGCACGCAGCATCAAATCATCACTGTCCTCCAATACCTTAATGAACTTGTTGTAGATCTCTGTCATGTTCAGCTCTAGGCTAGATATCAGCACGTTATCAAGAAAGTACTGCATCCCATCACTCTCCAGGTGTTTAGCTTCAATTATCTTCTTCTGGTCTGTTGTTATCACTTTGTGGATGTAAAGCTGTGGCAGTATAGACTTGATTGGTAGCCTGGTAAGCTTATCATAGACATCTTTGAGTTTTTGTGCTGTCTTGGCACAATCAATGGCACCTGTATATATACAAGAAGAATATAAAGTACTTTTTTTTCTGATTACTATTATAGCAAGCATAACTCTGCAACTTAAAGTGCATTAATCTAACAGAGTGGTCACATAACACTCAGGTCTGGTTTTATTGAGGTCAGTAATTGTTCTATTACAATTTAGATCTTCTTATTTTCTCATTTTATGCTTGGAACACTGAGCAGTGTCCCCACAAATCCATCAAACACCCATCTTATAAATTCGACATACTGAACTACATTAATTTTATGACTGTTACTACAAGATCTGCTGGTACCAAGCTCTGTCCCAAGACAGCCCTATTATGAATTCATATTTTATCACCTACCCAGATTGTGGAAATCCCTACCAATTATTAACTGGTCTCAATCTTTAGTATTAATCAAAATAAAGCTGAAGAAAGTTCTATAGAATCATTTTCTAGCCAGTAATGACAACACTTCATGTATATTTCATTACCTGTTCCCTTGTTCTCAATGCTCCAAGATTCCTGTACCAAGTAATTATAGTTATTTGTAACTAAATTACAGATAGCTGTAATTAGATAAATTAGTTAACTACATAGGCTACCAGAGCTGGTGCCAGATAGACCCTCAGAATTGTATGAAATTGTAAAGCAGATCTAAACTAGAATTTTATTTACAAAGTTGAAAGTTAATCTGCTAAGACTGCATGGTTTAGTGGATAAGGAAATGGATACTAGGCATGGAGGGTCCTGTTTTGAGCTCTGGTAACAATATTTGTATGCTATTTGTATACTTTTTTACCCTGCGGTGGCTGCTCTATTGGAGTATCACTCACACAATTTTAAACTGGATTGTTGCTCTATTACTCTGTAACTTTATTGCTTTTCAAATCATCAAAAGGCACTGTTACAATGAGCTGCTCGTTTTGTCTTAAACAAGCCTTTTACACTACCGTGACAGTATCACAGAAATGTTAATTGGCCATCTTTACAAGAATATAGAAAGCAAGCATGCTTCATCTTATTGTACAAGATAGTTACTGTGATCGTTTAATATTTGTCCCAAATCGCTGTCTGCCATCATAAATCAAACTGCTACCCGAGCCCATCATGATCAGAAATTTAATCATACTAGTATATTAAAAATTATAAATTTAAAAATAAAGTAGGAATCCAAGCAATAACAAGAGATGAAAATAGTACCTATTACAACATAGCTCATCACTAATCCCTACTTTGGCATGCATGGTAACTATAACAATTATTTTGTGTTCAATGCCAAAGTAGGGATTTTCCACTGAGCTATGCTGTAATAGCTACCATCTTGTTTCACTACTTTTTGTTGCTTGGATTCCTACTTCATTTTTAAATTTATAATTTTTAATTTTAATATTATACTAGTTTGTTTAGTTGTTTTTATTGTTATAGCACTGTATTCAGAATTTCAAGAGTTTTGTTGATTTCATCCACCCTTCAACTACCACCAAGTCTTCTATTCGACAGACTTTTGACAATGCTGCTAAGGTGTGCATATCCTGCTCACAGAAACTTTCCTTGGCCAGGAATTGCAGTGAGTGGACAGCATAGTTTATGTGTAATAATGTAACAAATTTCTATTTTTGTATGTAGGTTTAGGGTTATTTTGTTTGTTTGTTTGTTTAACCTTGCTATGCCCACACAGATCTCTTTTAAGAGTCTGGCTGTGGTCGCACGAGACCGAGAGCTCATCGTACTGTAATGTATTTACATGTTTCCTCATTTAATAATGATGGTTCTCTCTCTGCAGCTAGCTAGAAACGTGTGATTGTTCTATTAGGGTGACTGCTGTATTGGAATATCTCGAGTCAGCCTGCAAAGATGTGTGCTTGCCCAAAAAGGGATGTGGTCATCGAGGTTTCGATTGATTATTAGACTAGAGTATCTCGAATCAATCTCTCAACTTGAAGGCCGTGTGTGGTCACAAATACAAATAGTGTAAAAGGGGCATGGTCATCGTGGTCTCGATCGATAGATAGATAATACGTAGAATAAAGAATGGGCGTGATCTTGCGACTTATCGTGGAGTACCGGTACCTCCGAACAGTAGTGCAGTCTAAACGCCTTGAATAATTTTGTGGCGTCTATTATGAAAGTGTTGATATGGAAAATTAACGCCTCGATATGGTTTCGTTGGATGAAGAAGAAGACAAGCAGCCTGATTGAAGATAAAAGAAAAGACAAGGCGCACAGGGCGTACATTCGTCGGAATCCTGTGGTGAGTGAGTGAGTGCAGTGAGTGGGACAAAATTTCGAGTTTTGACGATTTTAAAAAATTCTATATCTGGCCGCCAGTAAGCGTTTTCTTGTTTTTAACGTTACATTTGATGTTAAATGGACTAATATTATTCCGTAAAGGTGATTTTCGTCGCATAAGAAGTTTCTAAGTTGGTAGTTTTTAAGGCGTTATTTTTGGCCTCGCGCGTAATTTCGGGGATTCCTACTTAAACCATAGAATATATATTCCCTACCTGGGATTGGAAACCAACACCAATCAACGGTTTCACTCAGCGTTGAACGTGTAACAGCGTAGTGTAACGAAAATCTGGTTCATCAGTAAATCAGGAAGAGCTGGAAAACTGCTTTAGTGACCCCAGTATTTAAGAAGGGCAGTCGAAATGACCCTTGTAATTATCGTCCAATATCATTAACGAGTGTGTGTTGTAAATTGTTTGAACACATTGTCTATTCAAATATCATGTCTCACCTTGAAACGTTCAGTATTCTTTCAGAATGTCAGTACGGATTCTGTGGAAAACGTTCCACTGAACTACAGCTACTACAAACTGAGTGGTCCGACACTCCTGAAATCTCGTACGCTTCGCCAGAAATCACATTTGAAATCATGAAATCACACACTCAAAAGAAATCAGAAATCATACTTTTTTGAAAACGAAAATCGTAAAAGTCCTTATATTTCCGTAAATTACGGACGCATTGAATGACGCAATATTATTAATTGGAACATAACAGAAGTGATTTAAGGCCCGAATCACTTGATCTGGCACTGGTTCGCTTGCCAATCTCTAGAATTTTACAGCCCAAGCTGAGTCCACTAATGGTCAAAAGCTTCCATCACTGGAGCCATAGATTTTAGAGGCACGTAAGTGCCTCTAAAATCTATGCTGGAGCCACACGAGTGATCTGAGAATCCATCTCGGAATCTTATTCAGTTTTAACTAGCAATTTAGGCTCTACTTGCAGCCACAAGTGACGGTACATCATAGTGACTGCATGGGTTAATGATGAAATGGGTGAACCATGCAGAAGGGCTGCAAACTATAAGCACACTTTTGCAAAGAAAGTAGTTCCCAGCATTAGCTTCAGGACAAATAATTATGCAGCTTGTCTAGAAAACATGTATGTCGGTAGCTACTGGTTAGTAACTAGCTACTACAGCTGTAGGTGTAACTTTTCAAAGATTAGCTCACATAATATGATTCTGCTGTTTGTTCAGCTGGCCCACTAAACATCTTTGCACAACTCGCAAGCAAACATCTCATATAAAACAATCCTGGCATACACAATGAAGACCATTGATGTATCCAGATCAGTCGACTGTACATGTGTACTTGAGTGTTTCCTGCCATTGTGGTTGTTAGTCAATATGAAATGAGATCAGGTTTATTAACAGAGAGCCATTCCAGTTTTCAATACCATTGTGAAGGAAGGGATGTGCACGTTACTGATGTTAGCAGAGATATTGTTTATGTCAACTTTCAGGTGTGATTTAATCTATTGTGTATTATCAAACTGGTAGGTATATAGTACATATAAGTAGCATAAGTCAGCTTGGCTATTGCATTCAGATTAAATACATCACATATTGATCAGATGAAATTTATAAGTTCTGCTAAATTTTTCAGGTATATTCATTGCTGGCAATGCATCATAGTGGTTTCATCATAGTATCTGAAGAACTGATAATGCAGGATGCATTGGAGCTAACAGTGTATAGCACATAAATTTTACGGAGAACAATTACCTAATCATTACTGATTGAGTCCGAGTTTATCTCCTACCAAAGTTACTGTTTAAAAATTCATCATGACTCTGTGGTAAAAGTGTAACTGAAATCATGTGGACCCATGTATGGATGACACACAATCATGTATTAGTAACCAATTCTAATATACTTAATTAATCACATGTATCACCATCAGCCACTTTTATTATAATATTGCTGAGCATGCCGATGTGCCAAGGAGTGAGTAATGCTCCAAGGAAAAAAATACACAAGATAACAACAGTACTGCTTTATTATATCTACCGGTAAAGACAATGCCTAACATTGTCTATATATACCATTTTTATTTTACAGCACAAGTATGTAGTATCTATATGATAATGCTTTCTGACTCAATCACTGATATTGGCAAATTATTTCAGTTGATAACAGCTCTTGGAAAGAAGGAATGCCAGTTCATGTAGCTACGTACATGGATGAAGTGGTGAGGGTAGTGGTGTCCGGTTTAACATTGTGTCGCTAAGAGGATAATGGTATTGATAGGCCAGATAAGTTGTGGATCACCTCATAAAAAAAAAACTAGTTAAAATGCTAGCTATAACCAGGCCAGTGCGGCATTCCTTGATCCATGCCTATCTACCCTTGTTAAATTATATACGAAGTTCTGGGATGGCTTCTAGCAAATTAAATTCATTTTTAGACAGCCTCTTTACGCTGTTAGCTTGCCTGTTAATCATCAGCACTACCGTACGACCACGACCACGACCACAAACCATCACCACTACTGGTAGTCTCGCGGTGCCCGACCCTAATAACTTTTTAGGGTCAGGCGCCGCGAGACTACGCTACTGGTGCCTGGAATCATCTCAGCCAGCCGGCTTTGGCCCCAGCATCTTTGCTTCCCAACTAGACTCTAGTGAAGATATAACTTTTACAATCCAGTTTACTGATGACGAAGCTTCTGTACCTGTTCTAGCTCCATGAGAGTCAACCATGGTGAAATCATGAAATCAAAATTGAAATCACGAAATCACAATTGAAATCATGAAATCACTAATGAAATCATTGATTTCAGAGAAATCACTGTGATTTTGAAATCTCGTACGCCTTTCGAGAAAGTGACGGACCCCCCGTGGTGCCGCAACTGGTGCCTGGAACTTGGCCTGGATTCATCTCAGCCAGCCGACTATGGCCCCAGCATCTTTGCTTCCCAACTAGACTCTAGTGATGATATAACTTTTACCATCCAGTTTACTGATGACGAAGCCTCTGGACCTGTTCTAGCTCCATGAGAGTCAACCATGGTGAAATCATGGAAATCATGAAATCAAAATCACAAAATCACAACTGAAATCATGAAATCACAACTGAAATCATTGATTTCGAAATCTCGTATGCCCTTTGAGAATTCAGTGGTGGACCCCTGCTACAAACTATTCACAATTTTGCTCTAAATTTAAACCACAAGGTACAAACTGATGTCATATTCTTGGATTTCTGTAAAGCCTTTGACAAGGCTTCACACCGATTTCTGTTACACAAGTTGCACCATTATGGTATTAGGGGAACCACTCTTGGATCTCATCATTTCTTAATGGCCATAGTTGAAGAGTTGTATGCAATGGTTGTATATCACACCCAGTGAATGTTACTAGTGGTGTACCTCAAGGGACAGTGTTGGGTCCCTTATTGTTTCTGGTCTATATCAATGATTTACCAGAGTGTATATCATCATCCTGTGGTCTTTTCGCAGACGACTGTGTGTTATATAGACCAATAACCAATCAAATCGATCAAGAAACTCTTCAGCAAGACTTATATAATTTACAGCTTTGGGAAAATAAGTGGTTAATAATGTTAAACGTGAATAAATGTGAAGTTCTACACATTTCACTGAAGCAGAGCATCAATAAGTTGTACTTATTATATGATGAACCACTGAAGTGCGTAAATGAAGCTAGATATTTGGGAGTAATGATCGACTCCAATCTTACTTTCAATACGCATGTAAATTTAGTATGTACGAAAGCAAACAATACCTTGTCCTTCCTGAGAAGAAATCTGTCTTCATGCCAGCGTGAAGTGAAAGCTGAAGCTTACATGATGTATGTGCGTCCCATACTGGAGTATGCTACTTGTGCCTGGGCCCCTCACACCCAATGTAATATTGACAAGCTAGAAGCTGTTCAAAGGTGCGCAGCAAGATTTGTTATTGGAGATTTTCGCTCCACTAGCAGTGTAACACAAATGCTCACTACCTTGAAATGGAACAGTTTAAATTATCGTCAAAATATGTTAAGACTCCAAATGATGTACAAAATTATTCATCATATTGTGGACCTTACTCTACCAGAATGTATCAATTTTAATAGAGGAATTACCCGAGGTCATGAGTACAAACTTACCCTGCCATTCACTAGAATTGACACATATAAATTCAGCTTATTCCTTCCACTGCTATACTATGGAACAACTTGCAACCAGAGACTGTTGAAGCTTCATCTATCACCAACCTTCTTATCAATGAACTGTAAAATTGTAATTAGTTAGCTGTATATATTTTGATTTGTATATTGCATTTATACTCGCTGTGCGAGGTCTTGCAATTATTATAATAATAAAAAAGAAGAGATTGTGCAGAGGAACATCAAGACTATCAGTGATAGATGATGAACGCGAGCTATGTATATAGCGCCCACAGGTCATGCAACAATGGATTTGTAGCCCTGGTGCTTAACTTGCATTACTCACCATGCAGGCCTTCCACTGTTCAGTGAGAGCACTCATTAGCCACATATATATTCAGGACTTTTATTATTGTTGATCTGTAAGTAATCTTATCCTATTAATTGTACATCAGTATTGTTTCATTACTTTCCTTCCTTGTAGGTGAAAGAGCAATTTGCAGTGGATCACGCAGTACAGCGTGACACATTACTGCAAGTTTAACATCTTTTATTGTAATTGCTAACAACATCTTATTGAGTTACCAGGGGCGTAGGAGGCATGGGTGCTTGGGCACCCATAATTTTTTCCAGTTGCATAGCTAATGGGCATAGGCGGATCTGGGGCGCAGTGCACCACCCCCCGGCACTTTTCTTTCCCCCCTTGGATCTACAGCACTATATTGATACCAGAAACTGGAATCATGCATTCACACTGTATGCAGAAGTATAGAAAGCCAATGGGCAAATAGAAGACAACAGTTATAAATGTACTTTACAGTTGTAGCTAAACTGTAGCTACACTGTAAAGAAAGTAAGGCAAATAAATAGGAATTTTTGTGCAAAGATCGAGATACTCTAATAGAGCAGTCACTACTCTAATAGAACAGTCGCAATTCTAACGTCATCAGTTTACAATTTTCACACAACATAACAAAACTAGCTTCGCCATCAAACAGGTTTGTCTCAGATAGGCTAACCAATCTTTGCATGCATTGCAAAGCATACACTTCGTTAGCTACAAGTACTATCAATAATGCTCTCAAATTCAGGCCTAGGAGGTCTAATTTTTAAAATTTTTCTCCAATTAGCTAGTCTTCAAAACTGTTTGTGCATTATTCAACCAGCTATATGCTGAATAAAGTTATTCAAATGAATATAACTTGTGTACTAGAATTCCATTCTTATCCTAATAGTGGAATAGACACTGTTGTGCACTAAAACTTCTTGACCCCCCTGACAATGTTTCCTAGACCTGCCTATGCTAATGGGTGTCAGCACACTGTACTATATATTACTGAAAACATAAAGATACTCTAATAGAGCAGTCAATGACTCTAATAAAGCAGTCACATATATGCTGGTGACCTTCTTTTTTTTTTGGTCTCAGCTTTAACACTGGACATCCATAAGTTAACTACATTCTATTGCAGCTTGGAATGATCACTGAGATAATATGAACGCACTTCAGTATGTTGTGTTATGCTGCTACAGTAATATGTGTATAAAATACTGTACAGAGAATTGAACACAATAAGCATGGTTTTCCTAGACTAGATGACTTTACCCCCAGTATTTGTTGGCATTTTCTAAAATGCAGCCATGACTCATGATGATTTGGTACAGTTTTTGAAGTATCAATTGATCGACATGAGGTGTACCTGCTGCACAAATGCACAGTGACAGTCAGAGTCTGCATGGCTGCTATCAGTTGAATGCTAGAGGGCTGCCAAGTGTCTATAGAAAAGCAGTGCCACTCTAGCTATCTGTATGTACAAACAGGAGAAAAAAGGTATAGTTAGGGACAGACACACTATAGACAATGGATACCAGACCCATTTCAAAGACACAATATGCAGTATGTCTCCAGCATATGCAACAGTTGAAAATTATTTTGGTTTGCAAGTATTGGGATAGCCATAGCAAAGAATGCACAATGGCTGAAGGGATCATGTGGCAAAGGATTCATAGCCATGCATATGACAAGAAGAAACTAGCATCAAATCATTGTTATATGTGTATAAGGAATGCGATTTTTTGATGTAAAAAAGTCGTAATTTATGATTGAGATGTGATTTTACGTGTGACAAGTCTAGTTATGCCCAGTAACTATCTGCCATCTACACAGTATAGTCACTTCGATAGAAACCAATAGTTACAAGCTGCCAGCAGTAAACCCATACCACAATTCAGTAACCTTGTAATATTTACACAAAATAGCTGCTGTCATAGTCTATAGGCCAGTAGTGCCAGCAACAATCATCCTTTTCTCGAATATATATGCTGACAAAGAAAGTGTATAACTTCACATACAAGACTGTTATGGTCTTTTTTTGTAGTTTTTTTCCCCAGGCTAGATGGACTGCCCTTGCCACCACCCCCAGCACTAGGTGCTAAAGTGCTGGACAGCTGGAAATACCAGCAATCAAACAAGGCTGCCAGACTCCAAGCGACCCTCGGAGTAGGCCAGATCAATATTAGTGGCTGATGGATGGCCAACTGAAGAGCGATGACCCCTCAAACACATCACTGCAGATCTTAACAATGAACAGCAAAGCCTACATCGCAGCCAGAATAAGCATTTGCTGTAATTAATGCTACGCTTCTCAGTCAATATTGAAGCATGCTTCCTGAAAACTGTTGTAGCAGTGGGCCCCATGCCACCAGTAGCTGCAAACACCAATGGTGAAACGCAAACTCTCTCAACCACTCTAACTCGTTCATCGTATGCCCGTCTTTTTTCATGTTCATGAAGCTGGTAACATCTGGACAATTGGGAGCGAAAATAAGAGTGCACAAAAGGGTTGAAAACCCTGACATTGAAAAATGCACGATGCCTATTTTGACCCCAAAAATTTCTGGCAACAACATCAAGATGGGCACCATCTTCACTATTGGCAGTAGCAAATTGCAATGGCTCACCATAAAGAGGCTGGAGAGCAGGCTCAACACCGACATCACTGCACACTTCATTCAACAGACTTGCAATGGTCCTATGAGATCTTTGTGAAGATTACTTTAATCAGTGATTGAAGATTACTTCAATCAGTGATTGATGATACAATGTCGGCATGGACACTACTGAGCTAGATGGTGACCACTGAGATTTCTAGTATGGACATACAGTGTCATTCTCTTTGGTTTAGACTTGAAGATTCAGCTTGTTGACTTTCCTGTCGTTAAATAAAGAAACATTGCAGTAAAATGTGTATAGACAAGTATTGGAGTATAGAGTTTACAAACATGAATATTTCACACTGCTGCTTATGGATACCAGACAATACGTTCATGCCCTAAAACCTCCAAACTTTGGCATTGCAAATCGCAAATTAAAAGAGTCTTTGCTGTAATTTCGCTTGAAAACGAACTTTGTATGGACTTTACCTAGTAAGAACGACTGTTACTTGGGATACTTTCAAGGGATTTGGAGGCTTCCTCAGAGCTCTAAAACCTCCAAACTTTCAGGGTACAACAGATAGCGATTCAGTAAGTGAAACGGATAGGTGTGCGCATCGATCTGGGATTTTCGATGATCGTTTTTCAGTAACACAACTGGATTAAACTTACCATGATTGGAAATCCTTCAAATACAGTGACTAAGATACCAAACTGCGTTTCCTCTCCTTTTCTTCATCGGTCATAGTAATCAAAGGAAAAGTGTTGGGAGGGGCCTAGCTTACTAGGCAGAAATTGGTTAGGGCACCTTAAATTAGACTGGCAATCTGTGTGCCGCATAAAATCAACTACAGAGGTACAGGAAATGATTGCTCAACATAAAGAAGTTTTTGAAGAGGAGACTAGGTATGATAGTTAAATTACACATTAATCAAGAAACAGTGCCCATGTTTTATAAGGTTAGACCCATACCATTCTCTCTGAAGACAAAGGTAGAAACAGAATCGCAGCGATTAGAAGCTGCAGGGGTGATTTCCCCAGTATGTTTTTCAGACTGGGCAACACCAATTGTGCCTGTGGCCAAGAGAGATGGCAGCATTTGGATTCGTGGGGATTACAAAATGTGCCTTCCTCCTACAGCCTGTTTAAAGTCATGAACAAAGGTGTTCAAATCATGGTTATATCAATAACCAGCTCACTATGGATTAAAGTGATATAAACAACATGGTTGGCTGCATTCGTGATGAAGTTTTTAAAATTGTAGTTTATGACATTCCCAAGCTATATTGGATTATAGTCGCATAGATTACTAGCCCTGCCCCAGGAAGATTTGCTTATACAAGGCTCACTTGCCTGAGTAGTAAATATGAGCAAGTATTTTTATGCTATTCATTCCAAGTTATATGAGGGTTAGACGCAGTTTAACCCAGGTTAACTGGCCGATGTGGGTACGATCAATTCGAGGGATCACGTGCATATGGCAGTAATTAGCGCATGCGTAGTACAGTGTTCGAACACGAGGTGACAGTTCACGAACCAGTGGAAGTTAAATTGTTTTGCTCGACAGTTTGTCAGACAGACAGTAGGATGGAAACGTCAGGAGACAACCTACCAGAGACGAGCGGGCGTGGGGAGCTACCCCCAACCCAGATACCAGATCCCAAGGAGCCACCAACAAAGATGGTGCGCCTTGAAGACTTAGAGTCGTCTATCGAGAAAATCGTAGAGAGGAGTTTATTAAAGGCCGCTCAAGGACAGACCAACCCACCAGCCAACGTCAGAACGACGTCAACAAGTACAACAGGTAAGGAAGGGCCCCCGCCATATAAAAGAAGGGTTCTCCCTGGTGTTGCTTACAGCACAGGGATGACGAACACGCTAGTGTTTGCGAGGTCAGAAACAAACATGGCGGGTGGCCGAGAGCGAGCGTAGTCGGACGAGCTCGTAGCGGAAAAAAAAAAAAAAAATCGAGCCCGGGAGCTCGTAGGCGACGGTGTAAATTGGTCGAATCTCTAGGGAACGGATCGAGCGACTCAGCGGGTCACGCGGCCACGGCGGGCAGGGTCCAGAAGGAGGTAGTTAAGACAGGTATTACTGTACTTCTCTACAGTTCCACTAGGGGTGATCCCGTCGACAGCAGCTCTCAAGGGGATTCCACTGGCGACAACAGTTATCTCATCCAGAGGATTACCCGGACTGGGAAACATACTCCCACACTCAAGCAGAGGTCTAAGCACACTAGAGAGGTCAGCAGTCCCCACCCTCCAAGGACAAGAGCAACTAACAGCAGGGGTGTACGTTGGGGCCGGTCTGACACCAGTATCTAAACCATTAGCCGAGCGGATTCGCCGATGGGAATTCATCGACATGGCCGAACTCCGGCCAGAAGTGCAGCTATTTGGCGAAGAGAGTAAACCGGGCTCACGGAAGCACACAGTCACGGATATCCTGACGTGGATACAGTGCTTCGGAACATACATATCAGTACTGGGGCCAGGTCATCCGGAGTGTATCCCGGAACTCATGGCCTACATGCAGGAAATTGTCCGAGCTAGTCAACGGTTCCAAGGAAGGGCATGGGTGTGTTATGATGCAACCTTTCGAAGGCAGGCAGCAGCATCGGGCAACCGGCGATGGTCGGAGATTAATGGCACCCTACACCACGCTTGTTATTCAGGGGAGTCTCAAACTGGACTGAGATGCGAGTTGTGTATGTCATTCTCACATAGGACCAGTGAGTGCATGTTAGCCGGAACAGACACCAAGGACACAAGCCCAAGCAGCCCCTCCCCAAGGGGCCCAGGAAATTGGAGCAGCAGGCCAGGCTGGCGGTATCTGCCACCCTCAGGGGAAGTATGCAGATCCTGGAACCAGGATAGATGCAGGTTCCCCCAGTGCCGTCATACTCACGTATGTGCACAGTGTGGTGGCAGTCACCCAGCAACAGTTTGTCAGCGGGCTCAGGGATCGCGAGGGCCAGGATCAAGAGGTAGAGGACAGGGCTGGCCAGGTGCCCACTAGTCCTCAAACTGGCAAAAACTCATTAAAAATTTCTTGATTTAGGTTTACTTGATATTTCTGTATAAGTCATCAGTGACTAAGGCATGTATGATCATTAAAATATTAAATATATCTGAACTAAATCAGGGCAGGTATTCATACACTAACAGGTCAGAGCTCAAACAAGGGCACCATAAGATGTTAACGACATATTATAGCCTTCGGTCGGGCGAAGCAGTAGTTCCTTCCCACAGCCAACCAACAGCCAGCGGCAGACCATCGATACGAGATTCACAAAAAATAAATAAATACAAAATGTATGGTGTAAGGTGTCGGTTGGGCAAGCCTAAATAAAGGGCCATAGGGACGAGGTTTTGATCAGTATAGTAGTTACAATGGTCCTTCCTTCGCAGAGGATTACCTTACATGGATGATCTCCGGAAATTGGATGCCTGTCGACCACCAGGGCACCAAAGCTCTGTCCCCCAATGGTTGGATGGAGTGATAACACCATTGAGGTGGGAAGTGTGGGAGCAAGTCCTGGCCAACCATCCAGACCACCAGTTCAGGGATTATGTGGTGAACGGCATACGTGAGGGATTCCGTGTGGGTTTTGACTACAGTAAAAATTGCGTGCCCGCGAATAGAAACATGAGGTCAGCGAACCAAAACCCAACAGTAGTATCGGATTACCTACTATCAGAATGCTCAGCAGGTAGGGTGGTTGGTCCATTCCGACGGGATACTGCCAGCCTGGGCACAATCCACACCAGTCGATTCGGCGTAATCCCAAAGGGGACACCTGAGAAGTGGCGTCTCATCGTGGATTTATCCTTTCCGGAGGGGGAAAGTGTGAATGACGGCATCAGCACTGAGTTATGTTCACTTCAGTATGTCAAAGTGGAGGATGCGGCTATAGAGGTAGTTAAACAGGGTTACAGTGCATGGATGGCGAAGATAGACGTACAACATGCCTACAGGATAATACCGATCCACCCACAGGACCGATGGCTATTGGGCATGGTATGGCAGGACAAGTTGTTTGTCGATACCACATTGCCATTTGGGCTACGTTCAGCACCCAAAATCTTCACAGCCATAGCCGATGCAGTAGAATGGGTCCTAAAACAGCGCGGTGTTCAGTTCGTAATACACTATCTCGATGATTTTCTAATAGTGGGAGGCCCACTGTATGCGGTGTGTGTAGCTCAGCTGAGGATAGTGTTAAACACATTTGAGGACTTAGGGTTACCGGTAGCGATGAATAAGCTGGAGGGTCCAACTCCATGCCTAACATTTCTGGGTTTTGAGTTGGACTCAAGAGCAATGGAGGTACAGTTGCCACAGGACAAACTAACAAAGTTGCAGAGCTTGATACAGGGGTGGACGCACAAAAATTCGTGCTTAAAAAAGGAATTAGAGTCATTGGTGGGCAAACTGTCCCATGCCTGTAAGGTAGTAAAACCAGGGAAAACGTTCCTACGGCACCTTTACCAAAAACTGGCAGAGACAGCCCAGCCATATCACCACATCAGGTTTAACATAAGAGTGCAATCGGACCTGATGTGGTGGTCCACCTTTCTCCAGTCGTGGAACGGGATCTCAATGCTGCAAGAATACGGGCCACTGAAGGTGGACCACCACATCGCGACAGATGCCTCAGGCGTTTTCGGCTGTGGAGCAGTGTGGGGAAAACGATGGTTGCAGACTAATTGGTCACAAGTCTATAGCACCACCTCCCAGAAATGTGATGAAGATGGGATTACTTTGAAAGAGTTATTACCGGTAGTGATTGCCTGTGCAGTATGGGGCCCACACTGGAGGTTGTCCACAGTATTAGTGCATTGTGACAACGAAGGGGCGGTCACGGTGATTAACTCAGGCTACAGCAAAGTGGAAAAAATTATGCACCTTTTGCGATGCTTGTTCTTCTTGCGTGCTCGATTCAACATACACGTGCAAGCAGTACATATACCGGGTCGGGAGAATATACTAGCAGATGCAATCTCGCGTAATAATTGGACTGTTCTGCTGTCACAGATACCAGAGGCTCTAGCCACCAGGGATACCATCCCAGAAGTTCTACTGAGGCTGTTGATGAAGGAACAACCAGACTGGACGTCGGCATCCTGGTCCCGGTTGTTCGGGAGCTGTTTTCAGCCGGCATAGCCAAATCTACCCAGAGATCATACCAATCAGGAAGCAAACGATATATAGAATTTTGTAGTAAGTTTAATTTGCCCCCATTCCCAATGTCGGAGGCAATCTTGGCATATTTCGTAGCCTTTTTGTATAGAGAGGGTTTGGCAGCGGGGACAGTCAAAAGCTATCTGTCGGCTGCACGGTACACACAGATATCTCTGGGACTGGGGGATCCAAATGTGGCAGCTATGCCACAGCTGGAGTTTATCATAAAGGGGTTGAAGCGGCAGACAGCAGCAGGACAGAACCGGTCAAGGCTCCCCATCACCCCAGATATCCTAAGAGCTCTAAAACGGTTCTGGGAACTGGAGACAGATCGGAGTAAAGCAGGCATGCTATGGGCAGCGGTCTGTATGTGCTTCTTTGGTTTTCTTCGGTCGGGCGAAGTGGTAGTTCCTTCAGAGAGAGAGTACGATGCCACAGTTCACTTGTCTTATGGCGACGTACGGGTGGACAACACAGAGAACCCTCAGTTCTTGGAGGTAGCAATTAAGGCATCTAAAACAGACCCGTTCCGAAAGGGAGTGACAGTGTACTTAGGAAGGACAAACAATGACTTATGTCCGGTCTCAGCCATTCTGGCATATATGGTTCAATGAGGCTCAGAGGCTGGCCCATTCTTTTGGTACTCGAAGAACCGCTTCTTAACAAGAGAGCGGTTGGTGGCAGCAATGAGAACAGCATTGGACAGTGCAGGGATAGAGTCACAGAAGTATGCAGGCCACAGTTTCAGAATTGGGGAAGCAACCACAGCTGCACGGTGTGGCCTTCCAGACTCACTCATCAAAACATTGGGGAGATGGGAGAGTGCAGCCTACACTTTGTATGTTCGAACCCCTAGAGAGATGCTTTGCTCAGTGGCTCGCAGCTTGGTTCAAGAACCATCAGGGAGGACAGAGGGGCAGTCCAGATGACAGACACACAGTTATTGACCCATTTACACCCTGTACTTTCAAATGTGTAGTGTAATTTTCTTTTACATATTCTCTTTGGTTAAAGTAATTATATAGTGTATATGTTTTACAGTTAATAGATCACACCTCATATAACTTCTAGCACCCCCGTTGCTTGGGTGAGGCTGGACTGCACATGCATTCCATCCTCTGGGTACAGTGGGCACTGAGGCCCACGTGTCTCACCCAAGCTTAATTTAGTCGAGATCACGTGTACCGAGGAGAGACCGCAGGGCGGTGCCCGCTGTAATGAAACGAACGCGAACCCAGCACGGGGGGGCAAACCTTAGGATAGTAGGTACTGGGGTAATTATGGCACCGGCAAGGGCGATCGTAGCCAGTTAACTAGTAGTACAGTGTTAATTAAGTAATACAATGAAATTGTAGTGTGCAAGTCTTGCCATGTAAGTCGAAGATATAACAGTAAAAACTAGCGGAATTGTAAGCATTAAAATAAAGACAAATTCAAATGGTTTGTGCTCTGCATTTGTAGAATTCCAGAGATTTCCCAGTGATAATCATGTGCAAAGTCACTGAGTTTGTATACCTGTTTGGGCATACTGAGCACCCTCCTGAGTACATAAGTGATGTAAGTGGCTCAGTGTAGCAACTACAAGTCTTGGCTTCATGCAAACAAACTTACAGCTCCTGAAATGTGTGCTAATGTGATAACAGACCATAGTAAATAAATGTATAATTATGATTCAACAACCAAATTAGTTACTTCCCGAACAAAGAGTGCTAGCTGTGCATAATTTTCAATTTTGTATCATTGATATAGTATCCATGCAAAAGCATAATAACCAACACTGTACCATATACAATGGAACCTCAGTTATCTGGACCCCAATTATCCGGATTCTCGGATAACTGAACCACGGAAAAGACTGCTCTATTAGAACAGTAACTGTTCTATTAGGGTAGTTGATAATACTGATATTTTTAAAATACTTCATGCTATTTTAAGGTTATTTATACACAGTTTCAGAGATACGGACTTTTCAGACTTATGGACCACCCCAGGTCCCAAGAAGTTCAGATAACTGAGGTTCCATTGTATAGTAGTAGCACAAGTCCATCATATGACTGCTACGGTGCTAGTAATTTATAGATAAATAGTGACGTTGAACATTTGCAGCTACTCAGCAAGGTAGATGATTACACAACCAACATGTGGCCAGTACACTTACATGATACCCATGGACCTGACCTGCATTAACAATGGTTTTAACACCAGCCATACATTTGTAAATGGACCACTGATAACATATAGTTTCAAATTTATTGTCAATTGGTAATCTTTGTTTTACTTACTTGTTTCTCCACTGGGAATAATGGATGCCATTTCAGTAACAATGAAACCACATAAACCACTTGAAGTTTACACAAGTAGACAGCTCCAGGTATATTCTAAACAACAGTATACACACAACTAGTAATCAGGTATAATCTAGATAACAGTATACACCAGTTATCAGTACCCCACTTCTCCGAATTCTCAGTTAACCGAACCGCAGAAATGACTGCTCTATTAGAGTAGTGACTGTTCTATTAGGGTAGTTGACAGTGCTGATATTTTTAAAAATGTTTTTAATGCTACATTGAGGTTATTTATACACAGTTTCAAAGATGTGAGCTTTTCAGACTTATGGACCACTCCTGGTCCCAAGAGGTTCGAATAACTGAGGTTCCATTGTAACAGAAAAAAGCTATCTGTGTTAGAAGACACTCAATCTAGCTGCCAGGAATATTAAAAAGGGTTTAGGGCCACACCCACATACAAGAGTAAACCTTATCAGTGAAGTCTACTCAGACCAAATGGCTTTATAAATCATCAAACTGTATCTAATTGTCCTGTATTAAGCTCTGCACACAGGGACAAGTTCTAAATAGAAATGACCTGTAAATTGTGTATAGCACCTGGTATCATGTGATACTCATATACTAGGACTGAGCAATATCATTGTTTTGACAATAACATTATATTGCAATATTTTGAAAGTATTGATATTGTGATATTTTGTAATTAAGAATCCTTGTAAGTCATAACCTGATTACCCCAGCAGAGAGGTGTGAACACCATAACATAACCTCAAAGCATGTGTTGCAATAACTGCAGAGGAGGTAAGAAGCATACACGTGAAACCAATGGTTTTGTACTGAATAGCTCAACTGACCTCTGTTGACACAAAAAAGTTAGAATGTTGTAAATGAATATCAACTGTGTAATAAGCCCCATTAAGCCCCACCGATTAAAGCAGTTTTCTTTTTGTGAAAGAATTAGAAATCACGTAAGATCTGGCGGTTGGCCATATGGTGCAGGAATGTCATCATCTGTGAGTGAACAAGGCCCTAGAGAGAGTGCCTCGGGGAATCCAAGCCATGATAGCACAGTGCAGAAGCATCCCAGAAGCTCACCTACACTACTTACTCCACGAAGGCACCAAAAACAAATCCTATTCAGAAAACTGGTGGTTAGTGATGATAGAACTGTAGCATCATTGGTGCCAACAACTCTCACCTATGAAACAGAAGGTGGACGCAATGATGGGCCTACAAAGTCTAAGGAGCAGTGGTTGGTAAACGAACTGAAGGCTCTGAATGAATTTGTTTTAATCCACACGTCTGGTGAGAGTTGGCCCACTCACAAGCAGGATGGTTTTGGAAAGGTGCCAGTGAATTTGTGAAAAGCAGAGGAGGTGCTGTCAATGCTGTGAGAAGTGGTAGATGTTTAGATTGTTAATCATTTAATATAATTTAGCCATCATAGCTGGTGCTTGCCGCAGCAAAGTTACCACCTGACTGGTGAAGATGTATGTTGAAGCAAGTTGTGCATACAATTATGCTTTCTTTGAAACAGATACCGTATAGCGGAAAATATTGGCGGGAGAAATTTTTGGCGAATTGATCATTGGCAGAAATTGGCGAATAATATTTTGGCGAATGTATGACATTACTTTACCTACGCAATTGTAATCTGACTGCGTAGGCGACAAAGCTTTGCAATGTTTACGGACGAAGTACTACAGTTCAATGCCTCTCATTCGAATCGACGCGCTCTTATGCAAATAGCTAACTCGTGAGCTAGCTGTAATTAAAACAATATGCACTAGCTCGCTAAGTCACTGGAACGCGTGTGGCAAGCGAGGCGAAGGCACTGAGCTGAATTGCCCATCTGCCTGAGTTATTAGTAGTCTAAAACCATACTGTATTCAATGGGATAGGAAGACTAACCACTCACCGCTGTAACAATATTCACCCACTGATGAACAGCGACTACTACACTTTCAGTGTTTAGAAAAATGGCGAGTAAAATTTTGGCAAATCAATGCACGCTTGCCAAATTCACCAAAATTTTCTCCCGCCAAAACTTTCCGCTATACGGTAATACAAATCACCAAAGGATGCAGAATCATTCTATAATGTTAGAGCACCAAATTTACACCAGGTATGATCCGGATCCATGTAATTCAAGCAATGTTAGCTTTGGTGTGCAAACTGATGATATGGAGGCCCCTGCTCTTTTGCACGTGTTTAGTAAGTTACCAGTAGACACACATTTGCAAGTGTTATCCATACCGTTCTCGTCTTATCTAGCAGCTACTTCATCTGTGTCAGTTCCAGACGACTTTCTGTGTCGTGCAGCTGCAGCCATGATCCACTTGTATCATGGTGGATGTACTAACGTATTGTATAATCTTGCTAAAGGAGTAGGAACTCTGAGACAAGACAGTAGTGATACTCAGTTTCCAATTAAGTGCATGCCAATGAGCTTAATTGAGTATGTTACTCAGTTTTTTGCTGCTGATAACTTACAACAGGTAAACATATCAAGTATATCAGAATAATTATTTTCATGCAGATCAGTTGTCCAGCAGATTATCGGTCATGACAACAGACCATGTACTACCACTTTGGCCAGAAATGGCCCCGACTGAATCGTGGGCCCATGTGGGTGTGAATTCGTCTCCTGATACTCAAAAGTGTGGCACGTGATCAGAATACGATGAATGTATAACTAAACGTAGCTCATTGGTATGCTGTATGTCCCATAAGATAATATAAATGAGATTGCACATACCTTGCCACTTACTAGGTGGTCATGATAAAGAGGTAGCTATAGTACGAGTGTTGTATCCTTGACTAGTGTTCGTAGTTACATCCCTTTGTTTTGATTTATGCAAGCATACACATAATCCCTACTGAATTGCTTATTACACATGTTCTCCAACCTAATAGGCACTTGTCAATGTCCTTGCTGTGTCAGACAGAACATTAAGATATGATTTTGCTGCCTGCAAAACTACATTGGATTCCCAGATACAGGTATATGTTGTATCCTTGAAAGATGATACTTAGTGGTGGAGGCTATTGAAGGTAAACGTTCTTGACAAAGCAGCCAAAGTCAATTCAAACTGAGATTCATAGAAGTGGGTTAAGGCAGACGGTTGTGATGTACTTAAGGGGTTGAAAGAGTCAATAAGGATAGAATGGAGTGGAGATGTTGACTTGGCAGATGGCTCTCTCCAGATGCAGCATGAAAAGTACAGACAACATTTGAAACATGCGGGAAGGTTGGGCTTAACCGTGCAAGTGCTAAAGAAGAGATAGAAGAAGTTCTAACATACTTAAATAAAGATTTGGAGTTTCTTCACTCAGGTATTGTGCATGTATAACATAAGTACTGTACATATTTATATTTCATACCAAATGTTTAGAGCTCAGTGATGCAAATGATTTGTACTCTGAGAAACTGACACATGCAAAGCAGAGTGAAAAGATGATTATCTTAGCATGGAAGACAAAGGAGCTCGAGGAACTCAATGACATAAGGAGAAAACTGTGTGGTGGTATTACTCTCCTGATTGTAAAAATTGAGAATGATGACTCTATTTGGACAGTTGAGAACGTCCCAGATCAGTTACGGGTTATCCGACAAACTCTTATCACTTTCATTAAGGGATTGACAAGATACCAGCGAACTGCTGCGACACACATCCTGGTCTTTATGATCAGTAGTGAAACAAGGAGGATGAAGCCATATGCACTACCATAAAAAGGTTTGGCAGATGCCAAAGTACGTGATCTTGCAAATGATGTAATCAGTGAGATGTACAGGCAACAAATGAAAGTTGCAAGTGAAACTTATTAGTGTTAGTATTGTATGCATGCTACGTTTTGTACTTGAAGTTTTATACAGTATGTTTGCTTTAATTTAGGTTTCATAACTGATGGGGAATGGAATTCTCTCCATAGCAGAGGCAACACAAGGCCCTTGTTGGTATTACAGATCCATGCTGATGTTAGGGCAAATTAAGTATTCCAAAATGGCTCTGAAAAAAATTGGCTGGGATGCTTACCTCATTGTGGAGTATAACCTGTGAGTGCAGAAGGCGCCAAGTTGGATGACATTATTGAACGACTGAGGTACTGTAACAAACAGTGCCTTCTAATTATGCAGAGAAAATCCACACTGATATATTCTTTGGAGTAGCTGAGAGATGACTGCTGGATTGCACAGACCAGCAGTAATATTCCCAGTTCTATCCACTGAATCGATGATAAAAGAAAGGATTAAACACACCTGGACAGACGGTGTTGTGTTTCGTTTTAACAGCACAGAATTAACGTTTCTTGTATACAGGTAAATATGAAACTAAGGCTGAAAAGCTTTGATCTATTTTGGCCCAACTAGAGTTTCAACACCAAATTAATAACTGGCATACCTTTCAAGGACCACCTCTATGCACCAGAAGTACATCCTATAACTGGAGTTGGGTTTTGTGAACGTTAAGATGATGGACAAGTATTCAAGGTATTGTTGTACATTTCAGTCCAGATTGATAACCAATTAATTTTCTTTCAGTAAATTGGTCAAAGTCTTAGGCAGGGTGGTCCATGTGACATACAGCTAGAGAGGTTTGAGGAGGCTCTGCATGATATACCATCCAGTTTAAACTATTCAGTCCTTTCTGGAAATAGATTGGCCATTATCTGAAATGCTGAGGTGACCTTCCCTGTCATTACCTTCACTAGGGATGTCGGCAGACTCTAGCCAAGTCCATTTCCATACTACAAAGACCTTGCTGTCTTCGATAAGATTATAATCAGTAGTATCCATCAACTTGCTGAATTTCTCTGCCTATTAAATGAATAACAGTGTAGCTAACGGATATTTAACAGAGTCACTTTACATTGAAACATTCTATATGAAGGGTGGAAGGGTATAAACACACCTCGATAATAAAAGCATTTTCCTAGCCGTGCTTTAGCTTGGAAAATACAGGTAGGGGACAGTCCATATCATCACAATCTTTTGCAAATGCATCCGAGATTTGTAGGTTTCCAGCTTCGTCTTGATACTGAATTTTGACCTCCACCAGATTGGCACTGTATACAGGGAAACTAGGGGTTACATAGCTTATTGTATTTCCTTTGGATAGAACAGTAATAATCATAATATCATCGTCTTCCACATTGTCTGTTGCCTCCTGCGTCACTGGACCCGCCATTATATGCAAAATGCAATTACTACAACAAAAAAAAATTTGATGTGCTTATTACGCTTCCAATCTTCTCTGCAATAACTGTTACTGTAAACAAGGATGATAGTGGCTAGTTTGATGTTACCTTTAAAGACTTCCTGCAGGAATACTGAACTACGTATGTAGCACCAGCTATGATTGACGTATTTGAAAGTATCGTGACCTGTTCAGTATCGTGACTTTAGTACTGATCGATAGTGCTGGGCAGTATTGAACTAGTATGGATTAAATATCACAGATTACTAACAATACTGGTATACCGCCCAGCTCTATCAATTGAGATACTAAAATGGCAGTATCACTCAGCCCTATTATATAGCAGCGCAGAAATTTCTAAATGTGAATGATCACTGAGTGGTGTACTGTTGATTTCAGCCAGTGTTTATTCTAAGAAAGTAGCACATACACAATTGCCTCTATCTAAAAGAGAAGTAATTGTATCTACTACAACCAGTAGAATATCTTCTGTAGATTTTGATTTTATTAAATTAATAGACTCCGATATATGTTCAACATAGCCGAACTTCCATACAGCAGGATGAGAACAACTACATACAAACACAAGATCTGCCATGGTGATAAGCTCCTTGGTGAGTAAATTAGATGATGCAACATACAGGAGCCTGGTAGGGTTGAGTTGGACGTAGTGTTTCTTTTCAGAGAAGGTGAGCAAAACATTTCATAGCCTGCAATACTCATGGTTGGATTGACGTACATTGTGATAAATTAACTGAATTCCCACTGGAGAAGAGCATAAAACATTAAGGGTGGAAGGTCCATGATTAATTCCAGATTGCTGGAAGCTGTCCTCACCAACTGTATGTGGTAATAGAGCGGTTGCACAAATAATTACATTAGAAGCATTTAGAAAAACGTGTGGCAAGAATCCATTGCCACAATGCATGAAAATTGTGTATTCAATTTGACTTCCACAACTCAACTATGGATAGCTTAGATACTACAGTGTTACATTCACCTATTATAAGGTATTAATATACTAGAAGGACGAGAGGGTAGCTGGTATAGAATCTGAAATTACGATAAAATTCCACTTTTTGCTAGCACGCTCACGAAGCCAGATGCCTATTCACACTTACTAATGTGTTAAAAGAGTTTTTCTGACATAATTATAAAGAAAACAGTTTAGCCTCGCCATTTCAACACCCGTTTCGGAAAAGCGTGGGCGAGTACACACTATTTTCAAAATGTAGCCGTTGATGTAGCCACGAAGCAGACCAGCTATTCTCTCACTACTCTAGCATGTTAGTACCTGATAAGATGATTACAATAACAGGAAAATAAAACACACAATTTTCCCAGCAGCTGGCTGTATAAATGCCACACGTTTTAGTTGAATGCTGCACCTGTGACATCACATGCAACCGTTCTGTTGTCTAAATAAACAAGCTGGACAAACCCATGAAAACTCAGGTTGGGATTGATACTGACTGCATGTAGCTGGTGTTAATAACTCTTGCAGAAAAAAGATGTGCTGCACTTGTAGACTATTACTGATCGTAAATCGTTGATATTTTGTGATTACAATCATCGTTATTGCGTTCACCAGCGCTACACTACGCTGTAGCTATGATCGTGCATGGCAGCCACACCCTTTCTGTGGTTTAGTATGACGGATATAGTACAAGCCAAACATGGTCATGATACACATTTACTCGCTCTCTGTTGTAAACCATAAATCACTGCTTATCCACACGTTAAACTATTGCGTACTGTCATTGGATGGTTGGAATTTAATAAACAACCGATGGTGATCACGCGCGGGAAAAAGTTAAGCATATTGATTCAATTAGCAGTGTTCAAATAGCACAGATCACACTTCACTTACTTTTTTCAGCAGCTCAGTATTTTTTCCACCGGTTAAAATCACTAAGTTCCGTCCACAGGCCTAGGGTTTGTATGTCGCCCGGTATTTCATTTTTCATTGGAAGGAGTGGCAGCAGACACTTTTCAAATTTTTACGAGGTATTTGATTGGTCAGTTTTCACGTGATTTCGCTAACAATAAATCGCACAATTATTATTCTTATTAATGCTTTACACATACTAACCCCAGTTAGTACATCAGCACTGAAGGTTTGACAGCAACATGTCCTGCAGCCTTTTCAACCCCAGGATTTGATTAATGCTTATAGGTAATATCAACACTCCATTAATCTATTTAGAATTCTTTACCACACTGCTTTCACCAAGGTAGAGAGCTCTGATAACTTACTTTTTTGAACATATGTGTATTACTTGTTTCTGTATAATGTAGACTATGTAGTTGTGTTATACACGTTGTATGTACCTTGAGGAAGCACCCTTGTACAGGCTGAACCTTTTGGTGCAACCCTGTATTTTTAGATAATAACCGTTTTGCAAATCACTGTAATTATGCATCTTGAATATATGGCTCTCATGGCCAGTGGTCTAAGAGTAAAGACTGCACTACACATGTTAATTGCCCATCAAGACTGTCAAGAGGGAACACACAGGCTCTTATTGTAGATTCATTTGCAACCAGGGTCAAAGTAATCTAGGCCACTAAACTTTGTGCCAAGTCAACAGTCAAGGACACTAAAAAATTTAAAACCACAATTGAAATATTTGGCACTATTGTTACTGCTTAATCACTGGAAAAGGCTGCCTCAGTCACAGAAATTGTGACCACTGTTACAGATCTACCTACAGTGCACACCTACATGACACTCCTTGTACACAGATATACTAACCCCAGGTTAGTATATCTATGCCTTGTATGTACACTGAAATTTAGTAAGGGACATGGTTTCCACACTTGATTTTAAAGCCCTTTATGAAATTATAAAACATGGTAAAAAACATTCCACACAGAAACAACACAAACAGTGACATTCTCACATACGTACAATACACAGTACACAAGTACATGGAGCTAATTATTTAAGGTGTGACAATTTCTTCTAATGACTCAGCGACGCCACTTTCACCAACACTACAACTGTTTAGTGCTGAGATCACATGATTCCAAGTTCCACCACATTTCTATCTCAGCCATGCCTGGAACATCTTCCTACAAGCTTCTCTAGTCTTCCTCTGACAGTCCTCTTCAATCTGATCCAGTGTGTGTGTATTAACACCTAACCTGAGGCCCAGGTTGTACCACTTTGTAGAACAACTACTACCAACATGTTCTATTAGATCTGATAGTGTAGGAGGATCTGTGGAGTATACACATGTTATAATGTATTGTACCTGTAACCTTGTTGTATATAGTTAATAGGAATATCATTATAACAATAATATGACTCCTAGATTGTGGCATTAGTAATGTAGTCAACACAAGGCTTGACAAGACCACTACTAGGAAATTAGTTAATAAAAGTATTTTTCAGATACCAATGTGGTTTTCTAAAAATGCTAAATACCAAAATTAATGTAGTTACATCCCAGTACATGGGAGTGTCAAAGTGCTGCACTGGGTGATATGTAACTAACTTATCACCCAGTGTGTGGGTATTCAACTAGTGCATGGGGTGACAAATGAATTAATTAGAATACAGGTGCTAAAATCAGCTAATGGTGGCTTTTTGGCTATGATTCACACTGGGATATAAATTAGTTATATCCCAGTACACTCGGGCAATATCTTAAGTTATCACCCTCATCCCCAGTTTCGCTTAGGACTTGGGTGATAATTATGATGTCTCCCTTGTACTGGGATATAACTTTAACTAACTAAATTTTTGGTAGTTAAATGGTGGCCACACATGAAGTCAAGCCCATACATGTTAGCACAGATCATATGTGTCTGTTGAAGTACGTTTGGAAGGAACATTTCATTTGTTCCTACTTAAAATTACTACTAGCACAATGTGGGTATAAATGTAAGAGTGTAAAATATACTATATAAGTGATAAGTACCGAGGTATATTTCATATACCTTACCGTTCTTCAAAAATTCAATACTGCCCATCACTAGCCACAACACACACACGTGCGCGCACGCACACACACACACACACACACACACACGCATACACTACACCTACACCTACACCTACACCTACACACACACACACACACACACACACACACACACACACGCATACACTACACCTACACACACACACACACACAGACACACACACACACAGACACACACACACAGACACAGACACACAGACACACACACACACACACACACACGCATACACTACACCTACACACACACGCACGCACACACGCACACACACACACACACACACACACACACACTACACACACAACACACACTACACCTACACACATACACACACACACTACACACACACACTACACCCACACACACGTACGCACAGACACACACACACACTACACCCACACACGCACGCACACACACCCACACATGCACGCACACACACTACACCCACACACACATACACAACGCACGCACACAAAGACACGTACATAAATGCACTAAGGATATTTGTATGTCTGACTTATGCAGGTGTTCACATCATCTGGTTCCAGTCTAATAATCATCAATCACTTGACAATTTCCCTTGTTCAGCTTCATTGAGAGATGTCACATTATTCTCATCAGGTGGAGACATCAACATCATTGAGTTGAATATATATTAGAGAAAAGTGAATTGTCATAATCTACACACTTAGTAAGGTCCCAAAGTATACATGTACCATAGTAAATTTAGACACACGTGGATGGCCACAATGTACAAGGTGACACAGTGATAACTTATAAACTAACAATGCTTGGTTCATCTATCCTAAACAGTCACATAAAATATTACCAAGCATCACTCGGACAATTAACCTCCTCCCCACCTGCAATAGGGAATTACAAATGATAGGTACAGGTAATCTTGAACTGCCAGACTAATATTATGTGTCTTATCGGTTCACTGATATAAGCACCAGCTCCATACAACTGGTCCAGATGATGACACTACGACTCATTAACAGCTTTACAGCACATCCCAACTGGTAATGAATACAAAATGATCTAATTGAGAGAAAGCAAATAGGTTTTCTGATATCATGTGATGTGGAGCCCCTCCCCTTTCCAGCAACAGGCTATAAACAGATGAAACCTGATAGCCACCAATTTTAATACTACTAAAGGCTAGTGCTTCCAAACAGATGATACGGAGACCATATTTAGTAGGAAATAAAACCATATTTAGAAGAAGCAAGGAGGGACTCCCTTGTACCTATGCAGAAAAACAAAAACAAAAATACCAGCTAATTTACTCTCACCAGACCAATTTCAGTGAATTTTATTTATAATCATCAGTGCATGGCGTGTACTGTTAAAGCAAGATATATGTACATGAAGCATAAACATTCACACAATTCCTTGATACATAAATAAACAGCTGGAAGACATCAACAAACTAACTTGGTGCATTTTCAGGATCCTGACAAAGTTGTGTCATCACTGTTACTACAGTATGTCAGCCTCTTCCAAAATGTCTCCAGCAAGATAAGACATGATCCACCATGGTTCTCTAATATCTTCAAGAACTCGTAAAAACTGTCCGTATGATTAGTGTCTAACTGTTGAGCGATATGTTTCAAGAAACATTCACTATTCTGATCTCAATTGTTCAACATGTTCCCACCTAGGATCTGCTTTGAGATGTCTATGACAATGACTCTGTACCTTGGAATAATGTTCTATACAGCTACAGTATGGCTATTTTAATAAATTCCTCAGTTAGTTTGAAGCAGTAAGTGCAGCTCATCAGACACAATAGAGAGATATTCACCAGAGGTACTGTAGATTATCGTTGCAGTATTCACCATTATCTTTGAAGTCATCCAGTTCTCCATCATCCTAGATGTCACAAGTTTCAGCTACTGTAATGTGTCATATCCCACAGATAGAGCAGTTAAATTTCTCCCATTATATTTCTCCCGGTGAATGATCTAACCATTCCATAAACATAGCCCTACAAGCTGTCTTACTGTCCCTACTATCATGTTGAATAGTCTTCAGTTCTTTTGAGTCTACACCAAGTTGTAACCACATCTCAAACCATTTGGTGGCCATACTGGGAGTGACCAGTTCTGTTAGATTTCCGGAACATCAAATCCTGTAATGAATAATGAACTCTATCAACAGGAAAGTACCAACCATCCTAAGTGCTTTATATAAGCAAGTGGATGGGCATACCACACACACACACACACGCACGCACGCACACACGCACGCACGCACACACCCGCCTGCATACAATATTGTGTGATACTATACCATTTGCACAATATTATTACATTATCTACATAATTGCTAACTGATAAACTGTTATTGACCATGCTATAGCTTGAATTACACATCAGTGTCTCACTGAAATACTTTGACCCACAACAATAAATTTTTATAACAATGTTTTGCTCTATAACTTACACTATACATTACATATGTTGTATCTATGCAGTATTTGCAACACAATTCCATGGAACATTTCTAGTGTGCCTAACCCTTAAATCCATATAGCCCAAAAAACTGGACAAAATCTGTGTGTTGTAGACAAAACGGTATAACTTTCAAACTGTATTTCCTATGGCTACGTCTACTCGTGATTCAATACAGATCAAAATGGTACCTAGGGTTAAACTGTAAGACCCCATTGTAAGCAGAGATACACATGAACCCTTTCAATATATTTATAAAACAATTCATATATGAACATTTTAATGTAAAAAATTCATGTAAAATTTGTCTGTGCTGGTATTACTACATTACATGGCAATAATAGCAACTATCACGTGGTCAAACTATTGTAATAATCACAAGTAGAATATACCAGTACTGCCCAATCCTAGCATGCACACACACATACAATAGTGTCGTATACATGAATGTTGATCCAGCTAAATTTACAACAAAAGCCCCCACAAATCATCTTACTGTACATAATACCTGGGGGAATACCACATTAAACCATCACACAACATATTAGGTCTGACCTAACTAACACACTGACCTGAGTAGTAATCTGGATGGGACCTGGTTTAATTGAAGCAGAGTATGGGTCAAGAGTATAGACAGTTTTGGATAGGACATTGTACAGAAGACCCCAGTGAGAGAATTAGGATCAGTCTTGAGCATGTCACACACTCCATAGTCAGAAAATAATATATCAACTTGGCATAGCTCAATCAGTTCATACCACTATTTATTTTGAACTGTGCCATGCTGTACATATCCAGGTTAGAAGATATTGTGAACGTGGTGATAGTCTCAGGAAGACAAAATCTCACATTTGACATAGTAGCTAGTAAATCATGATAGTGACTATGTATATGAAAATATACTTCCATACAGTCATGTGTTTATTTTAGAAATACAGTCAAGAGGGGTCAAAGAAAATGAATTCTTTTGTAGAATTTAGTAATCCAGCATGGTTGTTGCAGAGATAGTGAACATATTCAAGGACACTCAACTTCAGTTAACAATATTGAGTCCTATTGTTGGATCTCAGTCAGGATTCTACACACTCCACGATCTGACCATGATGTGCCATGCTATATACAATTTAACTCCTGTGACACATCGGTATTCCTGACAAAACTAGTCTAAATAAGCATTGTACAGCTTATTCAGCTGGTTATACACTTTGTTGCTATAGTTATAGTATGTGATTAATTTATTGCTTTACTGCCCACTTGTTTTAGTTCATTACTATTTGATGAGCAAGCTGTCAGGATGTCAGAAGCAATAGTGTGAACCAAGTAAGAGTTGACAACACTCTGGCAACCCAGAATAGTATCTAACTGCACTCACAACTAAAGTACACGCTCACACAACACTTCTTACACAACATGAAGTAAGTACTGTGTCCTTCCCAATGAAACAATTGTGGCTGGAATAAAATACAGATCAAGCCACTACAGATATAAATGGCCATCAAACACCTCATTTAGAAAGCTGCTCTTTTAGAAGACGAAATTACATCAGCTTAACTGTTATCTTAAAATAGCAATACAGGTGGGCAAGTGAAGTTTTATTTCAATCTTTATGAGCTAGATGTATAGCCATATTAGATGGATCACATGATTCTTAGCTAGTTATAAACTTACAAAGCTACCTAACAGACCGACAATTAATAGCATTGATGAGGTAAGCGAAGTGACAGGATGAAAAACTAACAAGTTACAAGATTATGTGGACTAAAGGTAAAAACCAGACAATCAAAACCCAGTAGTTAGCCCTTTTTACCACAAAAGGAAAAAAGCAGTTTGCAGCTGGCCATGAGAGACACTAGTGTGAGAGTAGAACACCTATCAATGTTAAGACCCTACCCCCAGTTAATAAGTTGAGGATTTGACAATTAGCAAGAGCACAAGTCCCACTACTCGGGCATAGTGGTTGTCTAATCTCCTACCAATCCTAATCCCTACCTCAGTAAATGGGTGATTCATATGGACATGACTAAAACATGGAACAGACTGGAAAATTGACTCACAAACAGACTGGGGAGGTTGCATTACTGCAGCTGCTACATATTTTGATCCCAATAGCATTGTTCTTCCACTAGATGTCTATAATAATCTGACACACTGACAACAGTATGCTGCACTCTCTGGATTTGGCTTAAACTGACATTTGTATCTGATTTGGATTATTCCACCAACCTTCGAATTTGGCTTGTAACAAACTAACCTTTTGTGTTTTCATTTGATATTGTATTTGGTGAATCTTTCTGTAAATATTCTTTGTACTATTGTTTCATAACCATTTTGTGATGGTGTAAGATTTGTATAGTGTATATATTTTGTTTCGTGACATGTTGTGATTCTGTAGCCCATTTTTATATTCTGTAACCTACTGACCTTATGTAATGCTGCAGGTTACCAGATTTTAATACTAAACTGTTAATTCATCAAAAATATAATATCTCTGTTTTGCTGATGATCAACTCAAAGGGCACTAATCTGAAAGAGCATGCACTTTAATTAGAAAACGAGCATTTGTGAATAAATCAATGTGCTTTAATCAGAAAGTACCGGTTGAGGTAATGGGTTGACTCCACTTTCATCACCACACTTAGAAGTCAGCCGTTTTGAGTGTTGCTATACATGACATGCAAGCATGTATTAATGTTTTAAGCACAGGGCATATAAATAATTGTATATAGTACACATTTTGTGATCATCCCAGCTAAGGAGAAGTGGAATGGCTACTATAAGTGAGTTTGTATGTAATGTTAGAGCTGCTATGCAATATAATTGACGTGTTAAGGTAACCTCCCAGTCTGTTTGTGAGTCTATTTTCCAGTCCTTTCCGCATTTTAGTCATGTCCAATTCATATCACGTGTACAAGCTTGTGTGCACCGTGTCCTGCATAGCTAGTCTGTACTTGTGACTACATGAGTTATTACAGGGGATTCATTACTTCTTGCAACACAGAAGGCAAAATTCAAAAAGCGTAAAGTGTCATATGGCTTCTTTAATTGACCAAAGAATGTTGTTCTATAGTCCATATTAGGAATAATAACAGTAAACAACCACCATAACGGGAGTGAACTATACATGTTTGTGGCTAGTTAACATGTAAGAAGCCATACCACGCTCTATGCTCAATGTTGTAAGGTAACTGTGACCAGCTGAGCAAAAACTAGTTGATTTTGTACATTCCTCGAATTCCATTTTACTTCTTCTGTTATCTATAGTACAAAGGAGTGGCTAGCCAAAGTTTCAGCCTTTTGTGATGACTAGTCTTGGAGTTATAGTGGTAGACAGTTGGGAAAGGATTTGTATAGCAACAATACAGCAAATTAATTACAAGTACTTATTTAATTGATCATAACTCCGTACTGAAACTGACAAACTAAAAAGACAAGAATCAGCTCAGTCTGTTCACCATGACTGGTAAGATTGATTGCTTTCCCTGTAAGTCTTCATGTGGACAAAGACCAAAAAATGACAACTGTAAACTTTATTTCTACTGCATCATATATAAGTACCCATAACTCTTGTTCCTTACGCTATATGAAGGATTTCTTACTCTACACAAATAGGTGAATCTGATTTTGAGTCTTGTTTCAGTGCATACCAAAGCAATCAAAACGTGCGTAAATTATTACTGTAGCATGTGTAGTTTTACCAACAGGTTTTTGCTCAGCAGGTCACTGAGTCAAAATCCCCAGTACTAGGGACGGGTACTAGGACTTTTGCCCAGTACTGCAGCTGGGGGTTACAAATGATATAATACAGAGGTGAGTGACTACCCCTTGGGATAACGCACACAATAACAAGCACACACAATAAATGAGAGGAAAGTACCTTGCACTGACGTACTTGAATTATCTGCTCCGCCATGTTTGTCGACCACTTTTAGCATACTGCGGAAGGTGTGTGTCTTCTTAGACGACTCTAAAGGGACAGTGACAAACGGTAGGAAGCGACGAGCAGCCATTAATATGGCGTCTTGTTCTTCAAACTTCACTATCTTAGCCGATACGAACTTCGCCATCAGCGTCTCAACAGGTAATACATCTATCAGTTTGGGATAATGTTCTGTAACACTTCTAGACATAGAGTCTTCTTCTGCTACAGCCATTTCAAACACGCGCACCCTGAATTAGCACTGTATTAAATTAATTAGAGTGCGCGTTTATTTTTGTGATATTTTTGCAGTGTACATCCACTTGCTATTTGTCATCCGTTCTGTAATTAAGTTAGCTATTTGGTTCTGTTGTTGAATTTGTCAAAATGACTAAGGCATGTTCATGTGTCCATGCAGTTTTTTAAAGTCTATAGTTTGCACATTTAGCTAAACCATAGATAATAGACACCCCTACCATCTATGGCTAAACTGATCAGTTGTAGCTAGCTAGCCTGCCCTGCATGGCTGTGCTAGTCATGCAGTACATCACAATGTAAGTCATGATCATCTTTGACATTCACATACAGCTGTATACATGCAGTGGCCACAACCAGGTAGTGCAGGTACCAAGGTACGTAGATAGCTAATAACTCTAGATCTAAGCCAGCAGTTCAGCAAACTGTTAAAACCATATAAGTTGTGCAAAGAATGTATACAAACATTGGAGGCGTCAGCAAGTATGTAATGCAGCCAGTAAGTAGTACAATTATGCTTGCATTATGCTCCTAGGGTAGCAACATTTCTTACAATTATCTTGGAACATTTATCAGTGAATGCTCTATTAGAGTATTTCACTACAAAGTAACTGTTCTATAAGAGAGTAGCTATAGATCTGAGCTATTTTACCCTTAAGTAGCTAAAGTCTAGGCTGTAGGACCAGGTGTCCTACAGACCTTCAGCACTTGTGCTGTAAAGCATTAATAAATTTTTTTTTAAAAATACACAATGCATTTGAGTGATCTACTGCAGTTTGTGCTTTGTAGACTGCTCTATTAGGAGGTATCAATCCATGGGATTAAGCTCCATAGTTTAACATACTATTATTATGCTGGTATAGCATTCTAGCCTATTATATTTGTATATTTGATGCAGGGCTACAAAAGGGCAAACACCTCAAGACTTCAGGTTAATAAGCTGGCAACCCAAGAGATAGGAAGGTCTGTGAAAGAAGATACGATCTACCAAGTGATTGGGGGTAAGACTCACACAAATCAGATGATACCTCTTAATGGAAGTAACCAGAGAACCATAGTTAATAGTGGAGTATTCTGCTAAGCAAAATGCTTTCATTTTAGCTGGTATAATACTGAAGTATAAGGAGGAAAGTATACTAAAAGGAGTATAACCTTGAACTTCTTTGAAACATTAGTCCAGCAGTGAACCAGTGGATCCTCTAACACACAATATAGCAGCATATCATGTGTGCATGGCAAGGCAAGGGATGTCAAGTACTTATAGGCAATCAAAATCAAACCATAATTGTTACCATTTTATCTCTAGCTACTATATAGTTAGTATAAACATGAAACTACAGCTAAATTCTTTTATGCTTTATACAGGTTGTTAGTGGATTATGATGATAAAATTCAGTCAAGTACTGAAACTTGTTATTTTAAACTATCAAAATTACAGTCTCAATTAAGTTTTGGTCCCAACTAACCTGGCTTATTTTACAGAAAATGACTTTATAAACAGTTAAGGAAAGGTCATGCAGTTATGTGTTCTATATTGTCTGCTCACTGAAAATTATAAATTTACTTTGTTGAATACCCCAGTATATATATACACAAAATCAAATATACTCACCAAAATGATACAAATGAAACAATGTCTGGCCAGTTAGTAAACCTATACATACAAACAACAAAAACTACAATAATAATACAAAACACCAGAAGCAGTTTAATCCATTCCTTAGTTGAATACTGGGCATGTTGTCTCACAAGATTTCCTTCCACTGCTAAAGAAAAAATGCACATAACATATTATATATTGCTTTTCAAAAATTCAACAACATAGCCAACATAATGTCTAGTCAGGTTGGTTCAGTATAAAGCATAAGGGACCATTAAGTTGCACACCACATTAAGTCACACCATTCTCACTTCTGTGTTGTGTGCCATCAAAACACATAAAATTTACAGATGTCTTCTGACCCTGTTCGATGCTGAATGGTAAGTTTCACAAGACACGTCATCTTAAAAATAGCATAGATAAAGTATAGGACTTGATATATAGTACAGTTCACTTGTAACATGCGTGGTGCCACACAGCATAGCTGCATAATTGTGCTATGCAGCCACACCAGTCATGCCATGCAACCATGTTGGGTGTGCCATGCACAAACATTGTATGTGCCACACAGCTGCACTGTACCATGTGATAACATTCCACACGTGGCAGCATGCAGTCTGCAGTTCTCACTAAACAATATCACAGTATCATTATACAGTTGTAGCTATACTGTACTACAGGCTAAACTTCTGGCCAATTTTCTAGTAATTTTTCAACTGTCAGACTAAAAAGTTGTAAAAAAATGTTACATAGCTAGCAGTGAACGGGTGGATCCTCTAACACACAATGTAGCAGACATGTGGGCATGGCAAGGCAAGGAATTTCCAGTACTTAAGCAGTCAAAAATCAAACCGTGAGAGTTGACATCTTATCTCTAGCTACTATATAGCTAGTATATCCCTGTATGAACATGAACAAAGAATGTGAACTACAACTTAATTCAGTACAGTAACTGCATGGTGGCTATCCAGCATTGTTCAAATGAGAATGGAGCAAACAGGTAGTACATTAGCGTTGATCTCTGTTTTACGGTGGTGAACTTTGATTTTATGATGAATGGGAAGTAACTTCATGAGCAGCAGCAGCAGCGAGCAAAATTCAACTTCATGTGTGATACATTCATGAAAAATTATATTACTGTATGAACAAATCAAATACACACTGTATCATGGAGAGCTTGATTTGGAGCCTTGAAACATTATAAGCTGTTCCTGTTGCAGCCTCATATTTCAACTTGAATAACCACATTTATCCTGTGGAACATGGCAATTTTATCCTCCATGTGTGGTTCCACATGTGGCTCTACCTTTGCCTATGCATTACTCAGTCTTTACCCACACACCTTTGTATATGTGTGACTGTGTCTTTACTCACACAGAAATACAAGTGGCGCCACAACAAAAATACCATAAAGTCAGGTTGTTAAGCACATGTGCTTATAATTTTCAGAGAAAACTTTTGTAAAAATTGATGCTACTTTTTAACTCATGCACCTAATAAATAATATTGGTTTGTTCAACATGGAATCGCTATGTTGGGATAGTATAGTTAATGGTCATTACGTGTATAGGATATTAATTTTTGGACTCCATTCTGGGTGAAACATTTTGTGTTAAAGAAGAATATCATAATGTAGCTGCTTCGCTGTATGCATAGTGAAAGGAGATGCTAGCACTTGGGGAGACAATATCATCGGACATGTGCCATGAGAATTTTACGTCTTATTTGGTATTTTATTGAGCATGGCAGAAATGTTATGTGTGAAATTACTGGGTACAGGAAGTGCGGCATTGCTGGTATATACCTGAATGCTCTTTTAGAGTATATACCTGACTGTTCTATTAGAGTATATCGATCTTTTTAACAAGTTTTGAAGAGGGCATGTTACCTCTGTAAATCCTTCCCTGGGGGATGAATGCAAGCTTTATCAAATGTTGTGCTGTACCATTTCACTATATCACTCACTCATTTTGTCCTGCCACACTAAATGGTGTGTTATGGTCCTGCCTGCAGAAGTTTAAATTTTACAGGGGGTTCCTGAACCCCTTGGAACCCCCCTTACTACATCCTGAGCTTACAGCTTTTGCTGCATTTGGTGGCAGTAAAACATGGCAGTGACAGCTGGAGCTGAGCAATGTATGGGGGCTAGCTTACCTGTTTTGCTACAACAACTTGTAGTATTCCACCTGCCTCAAACTACACTGTAGCGACATAAAAACATGAAACATTAAGCCTTTCATGCTGCTAGACTCAGTATACTGGTTTTATGGCCTTCTAAAAAATTATCGATAGGCATTCAAAAATTTGGATGATTGCCCGTGACTATACCGTAACCTTAAGAATCTGGTGAACAGTACTCTGAAAGCATTGATTGTACCCAGCCAAAACACAAGGCACAATAAAAGCAATATGCATATACCCTACTATCTAGTACATACTGTACTACTACCATGTTTACATACAATATACGTATATATCTGACCACATAAAAGTTAGTACTGCTTGAATTGGACAATACATTGTGAAACCATACAAATGCTTGTATATGTACTGTACATATACCAAACATTTTGCATGCAGATGACATTCTCTCAAAACCTAAGGAAAATTTTCTAAGTGACTAATAAAAAGCTTATCAGAAACCTAGAACCTTATCCTATTCATTATGCATAACACTATTACTACACTGAGCAACTGGATCTGTTGGTGGAAGCCTCACTGACACTTAGGTGGATGCCTGCACTGGCACTAGAGATGCAACAAGAAAAGGATTATTGAATAATGTAGTCACTGCAGTATGTCAAAAAGGATCTTTGTCCTTGTCTTAGGATCAACAACACAACTAGTTCACACAACCTCCAATTTTCTGAGCAAAAAATGACTTTCTTTTAACAATTTTCTATTTTTCATCAGTGCCTGCATGTACAGTGGAACCTCAATTGAACCTCAAGGTTCCACTGTACATGCAGGCACTGATGAAAAATAGAAAATTGTTAAAAGAAAGTCATTTTTTGCTCAGAAAATTGGAGGTTGTGTGAACTAGTTGTGTTGTTGCCAAGACAGTCACATATAAAAGTGATTTAACAAAGCACATGACATAGCTAGCTGCTAGGCTATATGCCAGTGAAGTTCGGACATGCAGTTACATGTGTTAGACAATGGTATATACACAGTTAAAATTTTGGTGTATAGTCATAACACCTTTAAGGGTGTCCACTTGCATGTTTAAATATAAATCCTTCAATAAAAAAGTACTGAAATGGTGCTTTGATGACACTCACAGTGTGTTACAAAGGAGTGCTAAGGTGTCTAAGGTGTCAAAAAGGATCTTTGTACAGTAAGTCAGTGAATAGACTGCAGTTTGTGTATATTGAAATTAGAGTTGTACGATAATTGGATTGGTAATGGGTAGAGGCCGATAAATAGCTTTTTTATGATAAATAGCTGTTTTTACGATAATTGGAAATCGGTTCCGCCAGCAGATTATTAGCCACAAAACTTACACAAATTACCCAATTAAATGCCAGAGCCTTTGACACCTGTTACAGCCTTCCAGTGGTACAGCAGCTGCTGAAGCTGAGTGGCCACAAAGCCAACCCTAAATAATCAGTGATAGTTAGAGCCCTATAACCCACTTGTCTGATTACCAGCTTTGAGTGGGTACCCACTTTGAGCTGAGGTACGTAAGAGTACAACCTCACAGCATGGCTATAAGCTGTACTTTTAGTAAAGTATACACAAGTGTGATGTGTAGAGACCTACAATCAGGTATTGGTTAGCTATCCATAAAATAGGACAAAAGAATATCAGATATCAGCTTAGCCTAAAAGGTGGGAATTGGTGCAACACTACATTGAAAGTGGTCTAATAAACAGATGATCGTTAAACAGGTGTTGAAAGTGAATAAAAATTGATGCATATAATTTTAATTGTATCCTATGGTGAAGTACTTTATTGTGATACTATACAACACACAGTGTTGAGTGTTTCTTTCAGGAAAAAAGATTCCTCTACCTTCATGGAATGTAAGATAGTCCTGTGTTTAGCAACAGTGGTGAGTAACAGCCCAATTTAGCTTCTGCTACCTGTAGTTTTACATGGGATGTGTGATAACCAGCACTGTAAAAAAGCTGTCAGACCTTAGTGAGTGAATAAAGAGTGTGCATATGGATGATCAGTAAATGACACCGATTATTCTCTGTGTTATCAACGACGTACGTACCTTATATGTATGATCAGTAAATGACATCAATTATTATCTTGTGTTATGAATGACGTACGTACCTTATATGGATGATTAGTAAATGACACCGATTATTCTCTGTGTTATCAATGACGTACGTGTAAGTTTTCCAATTTTGTCGTAGTTTTTTTGTGCATGAAACATGCTATGAAAGTCCTGCTAGTGTGGGGCGAGCCTGAATGCACTATAATGCAAGCATTATAGATCCCAAGCATTTCGGTAAAAAGCTTCTAATATCAAAAAAGGCATCCTGTTTAGCTGTCAGAAACCTCTGGCCTTGGCATCAGCCCGAGCACAATCCTCAACATTAGCAGAGCAGTGGGAAATTTTTTACCATTCAAAGGTTGCAGACTGGGTTCGATGGCAACATTATCACACACTTTAGATAAAAGCAAGGCAGTCAAGTCACAACCTCATTATGATGCATTGCTGGAAACCCACCTGTTGGAAACATCATTGCATGATCAACTGAAAAATCTTGCTACAGTGACAACAATGAGGAACATTCAGCAGAGACCAGCCATATCTCAGACATATAGCATCACAGAAAGTACTCTTATTAAGGTAGAAACCATGTAACTCAATGGAGACTGCTGACAACCATGAGGAAGAACCCTTCTCCTTGGCCAACTCTATACATTGCTGTAAGTTTACAGAAAGACTAGAAAACAAGATATCAGAAACATGATTATGACAAATTCGATTATGATTATGAATTTTATTCCGAAGCTGAACAGTCTTTGCAGAGTCAAAGAAACTATCAATATCCTGAGAAGCAATAGCCTCAACCAAGAGTGTAATCAGCTGATGAGATGCCTGATAGTAACAATCAGAAGTAATATTGGGTTTGACGATTCCAAGGCCTCCCAGACACACTGGGTAGCTAGAAGACCCTGTTCAACCTCAAATGGTGGGGTCAGCCCATTAGAGCAAGCAATGAAGTGGACAGAGGCATCTTATAATGGCTGGAGGAGGCCAGAAATACCTGATACAGTTCAAAAACTATTATTTTAAAGTACTATTGTTTTAATTCTTTTTGCATGATTGGCAAACTATATAGCTACATGCATACTAACTTTGTAGTATGCAGCTCACTGGTTTCAATAAGTGATTGAACAACCAAGGGAAAATCAGAGGGGATTCCCAAGAATATTATAGAATTATTACAGCCCTCAGTAATTAGGCGGCAGTACAGTATACACATTTATGCTCATAATAATAACAATAACTATAATACAATTAAATTCAATGAATAAAACCCTTAGCCTGGAGGTTTGTGGTGCTTATGAGCTCCTAACATAGCTCAGCACTATACGTAATGCTTTTCAGAAGAAAGCGATTCAGCAGCTGCAGTGTGGCAACCTGTTAAAGAGACAAAGCGTATAGATTAGGCACGTAGCAACATAATCAAGTTAAAATAGCCAGGTTCTGTAATATTATACGACTGACACAAACAAAGAGTCGTGCATAGCTACGTAGCTGCACCAGTCAAAACCCTCTAATCCGACCCCTGTGTAATCTGGAATCCTCAGTTATCCGTCCAGATCACTGTATCCGGACAACTTTACATTCAATACTCACTCAATAATTTGGAGCTCAGTAATCCATAGTCCGACCACAAATTGTGTTACTTTGTGCATGGGGTAATCGACAAATCGACACTTTTTGCTGTCAGCAAAGATAAATGGGACACAAAGGAGGACAGTGGTAAGTCCATTAAGAATGCATTGTACATACTGCGGTATGCCAAAAGGCATCTCTAGGGCTGAAACAACATCAAACAGTGAAACAAATCAAGCTCGTAGCGTTAGCCGTTATCGAGTTACACTTGTCTGAAGACATCGGTCAGTCAGTCAGTCAGTCAGTCAGTCAGTCAGTCAGTCAGTCAGTCAGTCAGTCAGTCAGTCAGTCAGTCAGTCAGTCAGTCAGTCAGTCAGTCAGTCAGTCAGTCAGTCAGTCAGTCAGTCAGTCAGTCAGTCAGTCAGTCAGTCAGTCAGTCAGTCAGTCAGGCAGTCAGTAGAAAATTCTGTTAAATAAAGTATTTTTAAAATTCTGTAGCAACTTGTTGAAAGCATTTCGAGTCAATCTGAAAGCTTGTTTGGGATTAATTTTATGTAAACAATACTGCCTCATCGTCGTCAGGGAAAATTGAGGCTGGTGTTTGGGTGATGTTATTTCATGGGCCATGCCTACTCCTTTGTGGTCCCTACTATACAGTACTATCATCCTGAATGATACATACAAATTTTCAAGCTAAGCAATTTTCATGGACTGATGAATATCAGCACAGTCATATTTTACTGGAGATTACTCGTTTTTCACTCAGGCTATTTGCATACAAATTTTCAAGTGACGTGTTTTTGCAGTTGCTTAGCTGTCTGCCAAGCTTCATCCTCGAAAATTAACAATCAATACTAGTCCTGTGGTATACATGGTAGTTATAGTAATAGCCTATAGTTCACAAGTACACTCACCATGTACATACATGAATCATTAAATACAGACACATCACAGACAAACACTGCAATATGCAATCTATCATACATAATAGCAACTATTTGAGGACCAGGTGGTTACTAAATAATTTAAAGTAGAGAAAAGGACTATGTATGTAGACCACTGCAAAATTCAGAAATACCTAGGAGCATGTCTGTAGACTAGGGGTGTACCGATAATCAGATCTGCTAGAATATCAGCCACCGATATGGTAATTTTCACCAATATCGGTATCGGTACAGAACGCCCGGAAGACTGATATTGCCATAGATATTTATACAGTAGCAATAGTTTGTACATAAACGGATTATGCATTGGTTTTCTATGTTATTCATGTGGCTCTTTAGTGCCAGTGGCTTATTGTTCACTCTGCAACAAATGCTACACTACAAGAAGCCATACAAATACATGTGATTCCAGTGTTTGTTGCTGGAAAGCTTATCACAATCTGTACAAATAAGGCAGTTATAGAGTATCTTTGTAATAAAAAGAAAGGGCCACAGGATAACCAAGGAAACTTGCTGTACCAGCTTTCCCACTAGCCATTACAATATGGAGTAGTGCAGAAATATCTGTTTAAGGTTTTGGCTTCTTTTGGTGGCATCAATATCAGATATTGGTACATGCCGAAAACCCATATTGATACACCTCTACTGCAGACCCCTCCAGCTGGAACAAGCTACACATGCTGAGAGTGTACTTCATAGAACCATTACTAACTATACATTAATTGCAAAATTGAAAGTTCTATGATTACATAGAAAGTACAGGCACGGTTCTAAGGGGGTTTCACCGGTTTCTGGAAACTAGTCAGCTTTTTGAGATATAAAAAAAATTAAAATACTCATCGAACTTTAAGCCTAAAATAATGAGTTTAACTACTGGATAGTTTAGTAAGTAACTATTATTGATAGAATTACTCTCTTCAACACAAAACAATTCAAAATGCTCTTTTGCACCTTTAAGCGTGTAACATATATAGACTGACTCTAAATGCATACACTTTATGATGTAATTGTTATGATGTAATCTTATACCACATTTCCTGTAATGTACTGTAATACAACACTTCTTGTAATGTAGTATATAAGGACATGCAATTGTTTTGTACATTGCTTTTGCTATTGTAATTGTAATAAGAGTGCCACACTGTGTTTGTGAATATGTGATAGTTACATTGGTAGCAGAAGATGGCAACGACGACAGCATCCATGATCAGTCTTACTAAGCCGTTTGCTGAAGGAAACCCAGTTGAATGGTTCCAGAAGTATGATATTTGTTGCACTGCCAATGGTTGGGAGAACAGGGCCAAAGCGAAACGACTGCCAACATTTTTAGAGGGGGAAGCACTAGCAGTGTGGCTAGAGCTAAGCGAGGCTGAACAGAAAAATTATAAAGATGCAAAAGCCTAGATAATCGAGCCAATGGAGCCAATGCAATTTACATCAATGGACAATTTTCACTACTGCCGCCTGCTTCCAGGAGAATCCCTCTCCATGTTTGTGCATGAATTGAAATGTCTACTGGATCACGCAATGCCCAAAGCAGATGCTACCACACGAAAGAAACTTTTGATACACCAATTCTTAACGGGCATCCCGGTGGAAGTCAGCAAACAGTTACGTGCCATTGGAGACATGGCTGACCTAGACAAGCTTATTCAAAGAGCTAAGTTAATAATGACATTAGATTGTGATGAGAAAACTGCAGCTGTGGGACTGAAGCAACAGACTGACGCTGTTGAAGCCTTGCAACTGAAGATCACCGCCCTTACTGAACAGGTGGCTGCACTGACGACACAACGTAGGAATCCTTGGCGCCAGCCAGTCTCCTCTGCTTCCAGTGTAATCATACTGGACACATGCAAAGAAATTGTCCCAATAGATTGTGACGATGTTATACGTGCGGAAGACCAGGACATATCGCCAGTGAGTGCCACTCGGGAAATGGAAACGGGGCGTCCCAGTCGAGCGTTGGGCGCCCCTGAGAACTGTAAGCCCTTTGTGTGAACTTAACTATAATAATAGATATTTTAATAGTGATGTATCTGTATCAAATAGTAGTAGTAGTGGTATGTAGTAGTAGCAGCAGTACGGTCACAGGGTGCTGTAATAAAGGGGGTGCTTAGTAATATATGTGTTGATGTAATGATGGACTCAGGGTCATCTATTTCATTAATCATGGAAAGTTTTGCTAAAAACTATAACCACCAGCCTCCTACAGACCTTAACTTAATATCAGCAGCGGGAGAACCCATACCAGTTATAGGACAATTTGTGGCACCTATTCGTGTTGGTAATTTGCTAGTTGATCACAATTGTATTGTTATTCCCTCCTTAATTACACCTGTGATATTGGGCTTAGACTTTTTACATAAACATCGAATAATTCTTGACTTTACAACAATACCAGTATCAATACACAATTCATCACAGCAGACTGACTTACCTGAGGAATTCATGCCAATTTTGAATACAGCAAGAAACAGTTTGAAGAAAGTTTGTGCTGTGACATCAATTAATGAGCCCGACGAAGATGTTATTGATTCCTGTACAGTTCCCCTTCATGCAGTAGACGCATATGAAATTCCCAACTGCCAAGATCCTGATTTCATGAAGGTCCTCGAAAAACATAGACAGTTGTACCAGAACATGCCTGGAAAGACAAATGTGGCAGAACATTTTATTCCAACTGAAGGCAACCCTGTAAAGATTCCTCCACGTAGAATCCCAGCCAATTATCAAGCTGAAGTTGAGCATCAGATATCGTCCATGTTACAGCAGGGTATTATAAGAGTCAGTTCTAGTCCATAGATGGCACCTGCTGTATTCGTGCGTAAGAAGTCGGGTGAAATGCAACTGTGTGTTGACTATAGAGAACTTAACAATTTAAAAAAATACTAGTTTGTTTAGTTTTTGTTGAAGCTAGCACAGCTAGTTCCTGTACAGCTTATTAAAGTATGTACTGTGCCAAAATTGGAAGCACATAGGCCTGCAGTAACGTGAAAAGCTTACCTCGTAGTAGCAGTAGTGCCGCTCAGATCTATGACCTGTCTCAGTACGATGGTCCACGTTCTATACACCCGGGCTGGAAGTTGTTCGAACGAACAGGTCCTTTCAGTTGTCAGGAGCTTAATCTCAACTAACAGGATGAAGTAATACAATTTCCACTCGAGTACTATCCAATCACTTGCTGATCTCACCATCCGGCATTGAGTGGCAGAGTCAGTGTGTTCAGAGGAAAAAGCCGTTGAGTATCAGTCCGTCTATTAAGTAACATAATAAATCTCTTCGTTGATTGCAGTTTAGGCGTTGGCAAAAGTCGAAGTGACAACTCAGCAGCCCTAATGTTTCACGTGCAACACTTGAAATTATAAGCGCTCTGCTCTCTCAGCAGCATAAGCACTTTCTGAAATAATTTTGTGGAGTCTTCAGAGAAGTGTTGATATGGAAAATTAATGCCTCGGTATGATTTCAATACTTGAAGAAGACAACCAACCTGATTGAAGATAAAAGGAAAGACAAGGTGCACAAGGCGTACACTCGTCGGAACCCCAAAAGGCACATCCCACCGGTGAGTTTGTTGTTGTGGCATAAAATGGTGACCGTGCGCTGCTTCGTTTGGGCTCTAGGCTTGCAACTGCAGTCAGTGAGTGAGTGAGTGAGGCAGCGAGTGAGACAAAATTTCACGTTTTGGAGACTTTTTTAAAATTCTATATCCGGTCACTAGTAAGTGTTCTCTTGTTTTAATACTGACCTTTATGTTAGATGGACTAATATTATTCCGTAAAGGTGATTTTCGTGGTGTAAGATGCCTCTAGGATGATTTTTAAAGGCGAAATCTTGGGCGGCATTGGGGGATCCCTACCTAAACAGTACTACCATACCATTTGATAATGCTTTCTCATTATTGAATCCATGCAAAATATCCATGTTGTATAAAAAGGGTGGGCTCCAAAAGCCTGGGTGAAAAAAGTTGTGAAATCAATGGTGGCAGTCATGAAATGGCTGCAATGATGTTAACGATAATAATGCACAAAGCCATCACTATCATTAACATCATTGCAGCAATTTCATGTTTAATTTTACAACTTTTTCACTCAGATATTGAAAATTTCCTCCCATGGTTATTGTGGAGCTTATTATCACAATTATTACAAATATCACGGTATTGAAATGAACTATAGCAAGTACATCAAGACACACGGTAGTGTGTCGTGCGGCCCAAGAAGCCGGCGCGTAACACCCGTGAGTATATTGACAAGAAGAAAGAAAACGCAATTTTCGCACCTCCGTAGCTCTGTGCTGCCTTGATGAAACAAGACGATTTTTGCTGTGGACACTCCCTCCACCTTCAGCACTCCACATTCCAAATTTGAGCGAAATCGCTTCAAGCGTTCCCGAGATATGCGACTTCAAAAATTGGCTTAGTTTCTTCGTTTTTTTTTCTTATTTTTCTTCCTCTTTTCGCACACTTACAAAAACTGCTATAAAACGTGAACGCCATATCCGATCGCCTTAGAAATTTGGCACACAGAAGGGGGGTATAAAGGTGCATCTCTGTACCAACTTTGGTTAGAATACGATAAACAGGCAAAGAGTTATGAGCGATTATTCACGAAAAATAACACCAATATGTTGTCACGCCTACAAGGTAAACCGCGTATGGGAAGAAGCTGAAACTCGGTGGGTGAATAGGTTAACTATTGAACCTCAAACCTTTTGTGATTTGAAAGAAATCGAGCTAAAAACCAGGAAGATACAGCGAAAAAACCAATAGTGTGTAACAATTATGCAATCGAGATTAGCTAATAAAACACCACTGCTTGCCACGCCTACCAGGTAAACCGCTTGGGGTAATGCTTTGAAAATCGCTGTACAGATGGAGTTATCATCTTAGAAAGGCTCTTCAATGGTGTAGAACAATCAGACTTAGAGCCACGGAGTTATAACACGAAATCCAACTTGGTGTAGCAAGTGCGAGATCGAGATACTCTAATAGAGCAGTCATCCAAATAGAGCAGTCATCCTAATAGAGCAGTCACCCGAAGAGAATTCAAGAGATCAGCTAGAAACAAGTAACCTGTATAGACATATGCTACAAACAAGTCACCCTGTAGAGAAATCAGCCACAAACAATTCACCCTGTACAGAGATCAGCTAGAAGAAGTTACCTTGTAGGGAATTCATGCAACTATAGAAAGAGATAATTCAGCTAGAAGAAATCACCTTGTAGAGTTCAGCTACAAAGAAACCACAATGTAGAGAGTTCAGCTACAAACAAATCACCCTGTAGAGAGATCAGCTAAAAGAAGTTAACTTGTAGAGAGTTCAGCTACAAAGAAACCATCATGTAGAGAGTTCAGCTGCAAACGAATCACCTGTAGAGAGTTCAGCTACAAAGAAATCTCCCTGTAGAGAGATCAGCTAGGAGAAGTTTCCTTGTAGAGAGTTCAGTTACAAAGAAACCACCATGTAGAGAATTCGTTTACAAACTAGTGACCCTGTAGAGACATCAGCTAGAAGAAGTTACCTTGTAAAGGGTTCAGCTACAAAGAAACCATTCTGTAAAGAGCTCAGCTGCAAAAAAAATCACCTTTACAGAATTCCACTACAAACAAATCACCCTATAGAAAGATCAGCTAGAAGAAGTTACCTCATAGAGAGTTCAGTTACAAAGAAACCACCATGTAGAGAATTCATTTACAAACTAGTGACCCTGTAGAGACATCAGCTAGAAGAAATTACCTTGTAAAGAGTTCAGCTACATAGAAACCATTCTGTAAAGAGCTCAGCTGCAAACAAATCACCTGTACAGAATTCAGCTACAAACAAATCACCATGTAGAGAGATCAGCTAGAAGAAGTTACCTTGTAGAGAGTTCAGCTACAAAGAAACCATCATGTGGAGAGTTCAGCTACAAACCAATCTCCCTGTAGAGAGATCAGCTAGAAGAAGTTTCCTTGTAGAGAGTTCAGCCACAAACAAATCACCCTGTAGAAAGATCAGCTAGAAGAAGTTACCTTGTAGAGAGTTCAGTTACAAAGAAACCACCATGTAGAAAGTTCAGCTACAAACTAGTGACCTTGTGGAGACATCAGCTAGAAGAAACTACCTTGTAGAGAGCTCAGCTACAAAGAAACCATTCTGTAAAGAGCTCAGCTGCAAACAAATCACCTGTACAGAATTCAGCTACAAACAAATCACCCTGTAGAAAGATCAGCTAGAAGAAGTCACCTTGTAGAGAGTTCAGCTACAAAGAAACCACCATGAAGGGAGTTCAGCTAGAAGAAGTTACCTTGTAGAGAGTTCAGCTACAAAGAAACCATCATGAAGAGAGTTCAGCTGCAAACAAATCTCCCTGCAGAGAGTTTAGTTAGAAGAAGTTACCTTGTAGAGAGTTCAGCTACAAAGAAACCATTCTGTAAAGAGCTCAGCTGCAAACAAATCACCTGTACAGAATTCAGCTACAAACAAATCACCCTGTAGAAAGATCAGCTAGAAGAAGTCACCTTGTAGAGAGTTCAGCTACAAAGAAACCACCATGTACGGAGTTCAGCTAGAAGAAATTACCTTGTAGAGAGTTCAGCTACAAAGAAACCATCATGAAGAGAGTTCAGCTGCAAACAAATCTCCCTGTAGAGAGTTTAGTTAGAAGAAGTTACCTTGTAGAGAGTTCAGCTACAAAGACTAAGAAAACATTCTGTAAAGAGCTCAGCTGCAAACAAATCACCTGTACAGAATTTAGCTACAAACAAATCACCCTGTAGAGTGATCAGCTAGAAGAAATTATCTAGCAGATAGTTCAGCTGCAAACAAATCACCCTTTTGGAGAGATCAGCTAGAAGAAGTTACCTTGTAGAGAGTTCAGCTACAAATTTAAAGAAACCATCATGTGGAGAGTTCAGCTACAAACAAATCACCTGTAGAGAGTTCAGCTACAAAGAAACCACCATGTAGGGAGTTCAGCTAGAAGAAGTTACCTTGTAGAGAGTTCAGCTACAAAGAAACCATCATGAAGAGAGTTCAGCTGCAAACAAATCACCCTGTAGAGAGTTCAGTTAGAAGAAGTTACCTTGTAGAGAGTTCAGCTTCAAAGAAACCATCATGAAGAGAGTTCAGCTACAAACAAATCACCCTGTAGAGAGATCAGCTAGAAGAAGTCACCTTGTAGAGAGTTCAGCTACAAAGAAACCACCATATAGAGAGTTCAGCTGCAAACAAATCACCCTGTAGAAAAATAACTACAAACAAATCACCCTGTAGAAAGATCAGCTAGAAGAAGTCACCTTGTAGAGAGTTCAGCTACAAAGAAACCACCATGTACGGAGTTCAGCTAGAAGAAGTTACCTTGTAGAGAGTTCAGCTACAAAGAAACCATCATGAAGAGAGTTCAGCTGCAAACAAATCTCCCTGTAGAGAGTTCAGTTAGAAGAAGTTACCTTGTAGAGAGTTCAGCTACAAAGAAACCATTCTGTAAAGAGCTCAGCTGCAAACAAATCACCTGTATAGAATTCAGCTACAAACAAATCACCCTGTAGAGAGTTCAGCTGCAAAGAAATCAAATTCTGCCACAAACAAATTGCCCTGTAGAAAGATCAGTTAGAAGAAGTTATCTTGTAGAGAGTTCAGCTACAAAGAAACCATCATCTAGATAGTTCAGCTGAAAACAAATCACCTGCAGAGAGTTCAGCTACAAACAAATCTCCCTGTAGAGAGATCAGTTAGAAGAAGTTATCTTGTAGAGAGTTCTGCTACAAAGAAACCATTCTGTAAAGAGCTCAGCAGCAAAAAAAAAATCACCTGTACAGAATCCAGCTACAAATAAATCACCCTGTAGAGAGAACAGCTAGAAGAAGTTACCTTGAAGAATGTTCAGTTACAAAGAAACCACCATGGACAGTTCTGTAATAAATATATGTATTATATATATAATTTGTACATTTACTGATAAAATCAGAAATATTTAAGGTACATCTGCTTCATCTTTTCTTCTTCTTTTGGTAAAGAAAAAAAGATAGGTTTAAAAAGTCCCAAAGCAGGCCATAGGCCGGCTTTGGGGTATACAAATACAAAAAAAAGTGAAATCTAATCCAAAACAGCCAAGCTGTAAAAAAAGTGTGCGGCCCTCAAAGAGGCTATGGTGAAAAAGATGTGAAATCCAAGGTGGCGGCCAAGAAATGGCTGTGATGGTAGGTTAATGGTAAAAATTTTAATAACGACAATTCAGGTGAATTTTGTGCCAATTGACCAAGCGGCACCAAAATTCACCTGAATTGTTATTAAAAATTTTACCTTTAACCTACCATCACAGCCATTTCTTGGCCGCCACCTTGGATTTCACATCTTTTCTCACCATAGCCTTTTTGAGGGCCGCACACTTTTTTTACAGCTTGGCTGTTTTGGATTAGATTATATTTACACGGGTGAACTTCGTTTACTAGCTACCACAACTGCAAGGAGTTTGGAAAAACCAGCCAAACTTACAGAGCATGGAGTGCATATAAATTTTGAAGGAGACATAGCTAGTTTCTATGTATGTAGCTAGCAGACAATTTACTAAGACTTACTAATGTGAAGCCAGAACTTTTATCCTAAAATCACAGTAGTGCCTTGCCTCACATGTATTTTAATAATTAGTGCTTCGCTTCATGTAGTAGTGCATGGGTTAGGCTTGTTTGCTAGTACAAGGAGGCTGAAATACTGATTGACAAGTACAATATGGAACACGTTAAGTGTGTAGTTGCAGCTGTATTCCCACTACAATATAGTAATAAAGGTATGGCAGTTTTTCAAAAACAAGGCGGTATCAAGGTTTTTCAATTGCCAGCTGTAATATCGCCTTGTTACCATCATACCGGTATATCGCCCAACCCTACCACACAGCCCATCATAAATTGGCTTTGAAGTTTGCTTTTATATACATACAGTAGGACCTCGTTTATCCGGACCTCAAACATCCAGACACTTGGTTAACCGAAGGGTCTGAAGTACTGCATGTGACTAATAATTGAAGAGAAGTGGTTGCAGATATTAGCTTGTGAACTGGAGGGCAGCCATTCAAAGACATTGGTATGTAATTAAATGGTTTGGTTAATCTGTTGATAATTTGGTAGTGGCCACAGTCCAAACCCTAGCAGACAGTAGGGTAACCTACTTGTATTGAAGTGCTAAGTGCTCTTATTACAGTGTTGACCATTAGTAGAATTGAGTACCATCATTTAACAGGTATATAGTGAATAAGTGACTGCATTTATGCATGCACTAATGGATGATTCAAAGTTACGGATTATCCAAAGTTATGAACAGGGCTTGGCCCCAACAGGTTCGGATAAACAAGGTCTCACTGTAATTGCTCTTCCTGTCTACAGATACAATGAAGACAAACTAGAGACCAATACAGATAATACAGTATTTACAATAGTGTTTGACGAAGTAAATTCTTTCCAAGTTTGATATGCATAACTGTACTTCTATATTTGGGATTTATTTAGTGATTGTTCTATTAGAGTATTTCGATTTTCATAAAACATAATATTTTATATTATATTAAGTGCTATCCCACTAAGGACATGTGAGAAGGCTAGGCCTGTAAATACAGAGAGTCAGAAACATGTATCTAAAACTGTGAAGAATGCAGAGAAAAATGATAAGTTGCAGTTACTCAATTTTAACAAAGCAAATATTTTACACTAGAATACTATTTCCAGCCTGTTGTCACAGATTTTACTAGCATAGCACTTAATATGTGACTGGATCTGCGAAAACCGGTCCTATTGCCAAGACAGGAAAATTTGATTTTTTTCACACAAATGAAAAGCTTTATGAATGCACTATCAAATTTCACTATCACAGTCGACCAGAGTAAAGTGGTCTGCTTTTGCTAGCTGCTTTTTCAAGCACAGTGGCGAGCTGTACGAGTGGTCTGGGGTCTTGATGGAGCCCTGGCCAACTAGGAGATTGCTGTGTGTGGCTGTACAGCTCTGTGGTATTGGACTATGACCTGTGCTGTAAATTTCCTTTCATTTTAGCCAGTTTTGAGCCCTGAATGGCCCACAACTTGGCCTAATTCATCCCAACACATTCCTCTTCAATTTTTTAAACAGCATCTTGCCCGCCTTCCAGACCCCTCCCCCCCACCTCCCAACCCTTTTGGAGCTCGCCTGATACGGCCAACCTTGGTTTAAAAACTATCTAAAATGGCAGGAAACTTAGCTGTTGACTACTTCAGTGGGTGATCTGGAAGGTGATAAATTGTAAAACGTATGAAAATTTTGTACACGTAGCTACCACCATTGGCAAGCTACAACAATCTGAATATTTAAAACCGACATTTCTCAATACTTTTATTTTAAATGGGCGATAAAATTGGTTTTCCCAGAGACAGTCACATATGATGATTATGATGATGACAGTTGGTGTGAGTGGGTCTTGACTGTAGTGTGCTACTCTGCCGATATCAGCTTTGATTCATGGAATAATAGAGAAGTTACAGTGGTATTGTACTGCAGAGTTTATTTGATTTCATTTGTAATACTCTAATAGAGTGTACATTTTTAGAGGATTTCTAATAGCACACACATAGAATGTTCTAGATTTTCCATAGGTAAATCTTTGAAATTAACTATTGAGTAGATTTTAGATAGAACTTACTTTCATTTATAAAGAAGAAATTAAGTGAGGTGAACAACCACGATAGTTGGGTGATCAGTATGGAGGTCCATGGTTCGAACACTGGTAAGTTATTTTTTCAACATTTATCATGCACCTTTTTTACCCCCATGGTGACTGCTCTATTGAGTATTTCAGCCCCACGGTTTACAGTTGTTTGGTTTTTGCCTGTAGCTGTCAATGCGATTTCTTTCAAACCACAAAAGGTTTGAACTATGATGGTTAACCTATATGCATACCAATTATACAGTTATTCCCATAAGTGGTTTACCCTGTAGACATGACAACAAGTTGGCCTTTTATTGCAAATAATTGACTATCAATCAGATTTGCACCAAACTTGGTATGTGATTGTGTCACAATATGATCTTAAAGTGTACCAAAGCTCAAGAAAATCAAACTACGCATTGGCATTTTACAACTGTTTTTGCAAAGTGTGCGAAAAGAATAATATAAGCCCCTGAAACCCCTAAAGCAAAAAACTGAAGAAATTAAACCGAATTTTTAAGGCTCATATTTCACGACTGCGTTAGGTAATCTTAATATGTTGGGTGCTGAAGGTAGTGGGTGTTTGCAGTATAAAAACAGAGATCAAAATAATGGGTGGCCATTGGCCATTTTCCATACAATTTAAGTAAACTGCCATACAAAATTGACTTTGAGTGGCCACATTTACTGTACATTACTATAGTGGTGCTCAATAAATGAAATGACAATTTTAATAATGGCCACTCAATTTCCATCTCTTATTTTGAACTCTGTAAAAATGATTCCAATTTGAGAAGGGAGCACGGAGCTAGCTACGTACATACACTATATGCATAAAAATTGTATTTTGTTTCTTCTTGTGAACATAAGCACTCACGCTATGGCACGCCCACTGTCTTGGCCACACAAAACACTACCGTGTATCTTGGACTTTACATTGTTGGGTTCATTGATTTCCTGTGGCTCACAATTGAGACTCCCTGTGGCTCTCAATTGAGAACTAAAGCTCAAAATCCAATCATTTGATTTTGATTTGATTTGTATTTCAATCAAATCTGTCTCTTGGTGAAAGCTGCATATTAGAGATCATGAACATATATGGGCTTTTCTGGCCAAATATCTCACCCCAAAACCAACTTCACAATATCTTCATGGCATTGTGGCAGTATTGGAGAGGTATAAACAAACCCAAAAGTGTCTACAGGGACATCGTTTCAGCCAGACTGGTTCCTTTTGGCATACCAAAGACTTACTTTTGCTCCTTTGTTCCCCATTTCTTTTCACTGACAGTGTAAGATGTTGGTTTGCAGTAATATATTTGGCTTCCTCTCTGCTGATTATTACATTTATAATGAAAATTGTTCATATTTTCCGTAGAACTGGATTGATTAAAGAACTGTTTCCTGTACTGTTCAATTCTTTGCTATGCTGTATAACGGGCTGAACATATCTGAAAACGAAGCATAATGGCACTTCACTTTTCAGTAATATTCAATAGTTGGGGCATGCATTCAGATGCAAAACTAATGATGTTCCTTATGTTTAATGAATTATGTGATATGATCAGTCTTTGTTCAATAGTGTATAAATTTTGTGTAGAGCACAACACATTACTTGGACAGAATGGCCACTCAAAAGTAAACATGATTGGCCATCTGCAACATTACATGATTATGAGTTAGTGTAATACACACTAGAGTTGCAACGATACAGTGTGTAGACGTATTGATATATTGCCTCTGGTGTATCACGATACAGCAATATATTGCACAATACAAAGTGGAGTCTAAGTAATGGTCTACAGTGTATGTCGTTTTTTTATTTTTTAAAGAGAAATAAGCGAGCTAATTTTTCTTTGAGAAGCATTACATACCATTCAGTTTAACTACAATGTTGATTGTCAGCCATGATAACAAGCCATGATATGTCGATATATCACAATACGTGATATATTGATACAGTTTGACCTACAGAAATATTGTCTTAAAACAATACGCTACACGATATATCGATATATTGTTGCATCTCTAATGCATACATTGCAGTGAAAAGCAGAAGCAGGGGTCTGGGGGTACTCTGACATTAAATCTGATATCAACTTTAACTCTTTATCACCAAATTTTGGTGCATACTTTTTAAGTGAGTGTATTTCAAGCAGAATGAAATTAGCCATTACTCATTCACAGGCATAACCAATTTTAGAGACAGAATCTTGGAATACAAGTAGCAAGGCTCATTACATGAATTACTGTTTGTGTGGGAGTTATTGTTGACTTCATTTCGAGCAACAATAGCCCAAACTGGGCCATTTTCTTGCAGACACCATTCCATATGTAAAACCATGCAATGTCAAAACTTTAAAGATGGATTTGTTTACATACATACTGTAGTTTGTTATTCATTCTATTAAAGCTTAAAAATTAAAGCTCAATACGTATAACCTAGGAAGCTTATCCAGTATACAACAGTTTGTTACTAGATGACTTTCCTAGCTGTAGTGTAAGCAGGTGGATTATCCTGACGCGTTTTTATCAAGCCTACTAGATACAGTACGCTGCATTGCACAGAGTTGGCTACAAAGATCACCAAAACAGTTCACTCATAAGCCCATATACAGCAATGTACATTTCCTTCAATATGTGAATTATTGTGGTTTATGGTCTAGTCACATGAGGATGTCACACTGTCTGCACTGTGGGTGCTACACTTGTAGCTGTTGACCACATATACAGCATAGATTTCTTCAGTGTGGTGCCCATGGATGCCAATAACTGTAGTCTTCCTAGAACTGATATCTGTAATATATAAAGCTGAAAAGCTGTCAGTCTGTCTGCATTCTTTTCTCATAACACCGCTAACTCGGCAACCAAAGTGTATATCAACACGGGACTTTAATGAAATTAAGAGCTCATCATCTAGCAACTCCAAGTTTGTTGTTACAAATCGCTACATGCTTTTGTTCACTCTCTACAGAGCATTGAAGGCATTGGTGTAGAGGAAAACTTGAGCTACATTCCTGTCAAAACCACGAACAAACAGCCAAAGCATTAGCGCATAGAACTGTTAACCCAAAGGTCTAGGGTTCCATTCCAGCAAATGACAACTTTTTTTCTTCTCAGTGCCACCTTTTCATGACACACTTTTTCATATGTCAGCTATTGATGACGATTACTCAGTAAAGCAAGGCCGAAGGTCGAAAACACTAATTCAACAAGCACGCTAGGTGAAGGATGAAGTATCAGTACAAAACAAACAAATTATGCTAATAAACAAACACTGAAATGATATTGTTAACATGATAACATATCCTTTATCTTGTTCCACTGGCAGCTGACATGGTGACTTGAGACACTATCGTGCCAGCTGGCAACATTTTCAAAAACAAATGATCAGTAGTTAGTTCATCTAGATTGCTATTTGAATCTGCGTTGTTGATTAACTGCTTTGTAATGGTTGTCACATGCTAGCTGTTGTGATCAGCGTTAAATAGAATCGTCGTACTGTGTCTATCACCTCCCCAAAAACACCCCCCTTCCCCCATTATATGATCGTCTCTTCATTCAACATGGATTCTATTCCCAGTGAGTGCGAAGCCTTAGGCCTTGTAGTTTTCTCAAACATTAGTTATTTATTATTTATTTATTCACTATCAAACGGTACGGTCGTACCATTTAAGTAGGAATCCAGGTGAAATTTTTGTGCGCCGCCCAAAATTCCGCTTTTAAAAATCATTCTAGAGATATCTTACGAAACGAAAATCACCTTTACGGAATAGTACTAGACTACTAGTCCATGTAGTACATAAAACAGCATTAAATACAACAAAACACTTACAGGTGGCCGGATATTAATTTTTTTTAAATCGCTAAAATTCGAATTCTAGCCTCACTGCCTCACTCACTGACCTCAGTCGCAAGCCTAGAGCCCAAATGAAGCAGCACAAGGCCACCATTTTACGCCACAATAACAAACTCACCAGTGGGATGTGCCTTTTGGGGTTCCGATGAGTGTGTGCCCTCTGCACCTTGTCTTTTCTTTTATCTTCAATCAGGCTGCTTGTCTTCTTCTTCATCCAACGAAACCATATCGAGTCGTTAGTTTTCCGTATCAAACACTTTCTTTAATATTAATTAAATACTTCTTCCCACATCTGAAATACGTTACAATATACTATGGGAATACATATATCCAAATTATTATGAAAACAATTGTCTGTCTGTTCATAGGTATGGGGTATCTGTGCACTCAATAGAAATGACAATTCTACTCCTCATATAGACATTCAACATGAGATTCACAAGCAATGATGATGAAATGACATGATCATCTATGGTCCACCTGCCTCTAACCCAAAGTGTGAGACAAAGCAAACTGTACAGTGGTCCCTCTATATTATCCGGCCATTGATTATCTGAACATTTATCTGAGCTGCAGTAGTGATTGTTCTATTAGAATATTGACTAAGGTGTATGTTCTATTAGAGTATAAACTTCATTAATCAGAACCTTTTCATTATCCAAATGCACTAAGGGTGATTAGTTCATATAATGGGGGCCCACTGTACAGATAAAAAGGGTCAACCCACTTGCACAGTGTACATACATAATATATGGTCAACTTATAAAGCTGATGTCACCAGTGCCAATAGGACCAACAACCTTGTCCACTAAAATTATGTTAAAAATTATAGGACCAGCTAATCCAGAGTAAAACTATCATAGAGAGTCATCGATAACTTAATTTCATTATACATACAGCAGTAACACATTGTAAGCTATACAATGAAATGGCTATATAACGATTTTATGGTACAAACACAATCATACAATGTAAGCTATACACTACATAACACAATATCTTATATGCACAATCTTAGTACATACACTATGGACACAGCTACCCTCTCACAAATATTGAATCATACATCATACTTGGTGAGATCATTATACATCTACGTATATTAGCACTGCCATTGTAGTCATTATCACTCAATGTAATGGTAACATTACAGTGCTTGGTTTGATTGTTACAGTAGCTATAAACAATATTTAATGTACAATCAGTTTTTTTTTCTGCAAGGTGAAGAGAAAAGTCTTCACTACAATAGATTTGTCCTCACCTGATGTTGTACCACAAAGGTACAATGAAAGAAAAGAAGTGATCTTAAAGATTTTCAAAGCATGTTTCATGTTCTCTGACATGTGTGACTAGCCGTATATGTATAAAATACACAGTACTGGTATGTTTAGGGAAGCTTCATACAAACACAACTTGAACAAGTCTCATAAGAACAACTATTCTATTTTACTGTATCAACCTTAAAAACAAAATTGTCCCCTTACTCTATCTAAATTAAATCCTGGGTCGGTACAGTCAACTTAGTTCTTCAGCATAGAAATTTGCCATTTGATTTAATAACTCGCCAATTAGAAACCATTCACCACATACACACCATACAGTGCAGTATCAGTGATAAGACAGTAGCACAAACTTAACAAATTTGGTCCAATAAGACTCTGCATCTCAGTACCTTTAAACAAAAATCATGCAAGTGGATTCTAATATTTTTGCACATTAATATTCAAACGGAATACCCTAAAAACTATCTGCGGAGAAGTAGTATAATATAGTTGGAGTATACATTACATAGAACTAACCTCAACATAAGCGAACAGTGTTGTTTCTACCAGTAATAATTCTTGCAGCATGCAAGATTGCGTGTGCTGCATTTCATCCACTGGTTGCTTAGCAATGTGGTAGGCATTAATTGGCAGGCATTATATGGAAAATCTTTAGCATTCATTAACCAGGCAATGAAAAGATAATTTCATTGTTTATTTGTTCTATTATTTATTGCTAAACACAATGCCAGCAATTGCATATTTCTAAACCTAGTGGTTTCGTCGTAACATTATTTATGACCTATAATGACGAAACTGTGTATTATTCTCATTACTTGGTTATGTAATTATTATTTTATTATTAGCACTTTAGCACTGAAGGTCTGACGGTCTTATAAAGAGGTGACCACTAAATGAAATTATCTAATTCACCGTTCCATTCCTGCCCATCATTTCAAATTCATTCCACCATTCAATTCAATCCACTGAATATTCAATTCACTGAACCCAGAAGCCCATTAAATCATTTCAAAATCCAACCTGCTTTCCAAATACCTGAGGGCATGTCTGCAGACCCCAATCCCAGCTGACTGGAACAAGCTACACATGTTGAGTGTGTTTCATACATTAGTACAGTAGCTACCCCTTCAGACAAGTATAACTTGATAACAGCTAAGATTTTTTCATTGTTCAACATCCCTTCAGCCTAACAGGTGCCTTTTGGTATACCGCAGTACATAAAATTCACGTATCATGGACTTACCTTAGTCCTCCTTTCTGTCCCATTTCCTTTTGCTGACAGCTCAAGGTATCAATTCATGGTAGTGCCTTGTGATGGCAAAAAGTAAACAAACAAGTATGAGGAAATGTTTTAAGTTTGATTATGGACCATAGAAAAGATTAGGGAAACAAGGGAAGTCGCTTATAGCTGCAGATATACTAGTGGATATTTAATCCCTGCTTCAGTCATGGGTGTAGACCAAATTAGGGAATACATGTCCACTAGTTATATCTACAAATGTAGGTGACCTCCCTTAATCGTTTCCCTATGATCCTTACTGAAACTAATTTTTGTATATACAGTACAGTAGTTCTGTTTGAGTAGGGATCCCTCCATCTTGCGTGACGAAAATCACCTTTATGGAATAATATTAGTTCATCTAACATCAAATGTAGCATTAAAAACAAGAAAACACTTGCAGGTGGCCGGATATAGAATTTGTAAAAGAAGACACCAAAACTTGAATTTTTGTCTGCCTGCTATCCTGCCAGCGTGCCTGCCTGACCACAATTGCAAGGCTGGAGGCCAAACAAAGTAGCGCACTGCCATCATCTTAAGCCACAATAACAAACTCACCAGTGGGATGTGCCTTTTGGGTTCAGATGATTGTGTGTCCTCTGCGCCTTGTCTTTCCTTTTATCTTCAATCATGCTTGTCTTCATTATTCCTCATGCAATGAAACCATATTGAGGCATTAATTTTCCCTATCCTTCAGCAGCATATTTAGACTTCAAGAACTTAATTAAGCACTTACATTCTGTAGATACCTGTAACTTCACGATAGGTTCAGTGCCACACCTATTACTTTGTTAATGTGATCTTGGTTGATTAATAACAATTGAGCACTGAGACTATATCTCTTAACAATCTATCACAATATCACATTCCATTATTATTGGCCTAGCTGCATTCATAATGCTAGCACAATGCCAATATGAAATAGTGACACATCACTGATAGGTGAAAGGATGACTCGAGATACTCTCATACAACAGTCACCCTAATAGAACAGTCACATGTGTATAGCTGTATGCTATAACAAAAAACCAAACAAACTAGTATATTTTTAAAGTGAAGTAGGAATCCAAGCAATAAAAAGTAGTGAAACAAGAAATGAATGATGGTATCGCAGCATAGCTTGGTGGAAAAATCCCTACTTTGGCATTGAACAAAATGGTTGTTTTACAGTATAACATGCCAATGTGGGGATTTTCCCACCGAGCTATGCTGTAATACCATCATTCGTCTCTTGTTTCACTTGCTTGGATCCCTGCTTCATTTTTAAATTAATAATTTTAATATACTAGTAAAATTAGCCTTGTTTGCACTATACCACCTTCCACAATGACACTTCTATATTTCTAATCATATAAATGCTATAACTATACCATGACTAGTCCTGCCACGATATAGAAAAACTCTCTATCATATATCACCAATATTAGAGCGGCATAGCACCAAAAAATGAGCATTTCGTGCACTTTGTGATACAATTATGAAACTTTCCACACAAATTGTGCTCCTCATGACACATGTTTTTTTTATATAGAGCCATCACAGATTTGACCTTTGGTGACCTTTAGAGCCATTTTTCACTGAAAATTGATCATTTTTGTCTTTATCTCCTTGGGACATTATTTTACACTGTTAAAACATAGCATCAAATTAAAGGTGTTGATCCAAAAACTATATGTGACCGGATTTCATATAACAAGGCTTCCACACACACAAAATCAAACTTACGATTTTACTAGAAATGGATTGCTGGCCTAATACACTATCATATTTCACACTGTACTTCCTTCAGCACTGGCAAGTCTGGTTTCTGTAGCAGCTTTCTTCCGACCCTGTCAAAGCCACGAGTGTGAGATTGGCACCATTAAATGGCCATGGCTTTGTGATAATGGTGTGTAGTGAGCTGGGACTTCACAGAGAGCTCGCCAATAGTGTTCTCAGTCAATTTGGAGTAATTTGAGGGCCATGGAGAGCCCAAACTTGGCCTCTGGACTCAAATCGTCTTCTTACTCCATTTTATACCCGTATATTAAGACCACCGTCCACCCCCACCCTCCCACCCTTAGTACTACCATCTGTGATATTATTACCCACTCGAAAAAAAGCTGCTCAAAACAGGGCAAAGTTTGGGTATCAGAAATGTATACACCCACTCAGTGATAGCTAGTGAACAGATGAACAATTGGTGCAAATTTTGTTTGCACAGCTGTAGGCACTGGGAAGTTATTACACAATGATTCCTTAAAATCGCCATATCTCGTAACAAAGCTTTGTGCGTCGAAGCCTTGTTTTGTCAAATTCAGTCACATATTGACTTGTGTTTGAAGTTAGTATCTCATTCCACTACAAAGTTATGATCATTTTTCATAAAATTATTTGCCCTTGGGGTGTAAATTACTAATGGGTAAGTTATTCATAGAATATCATGGTTAACATAATTGATCATAACTTTGGAATGCAATCACCTATTGACTTCAAATAAAAGCCGAGTGGTTCTTTTTAGCAGCACCTTTAATTTGAAACTGTGCAAAATGATGCCTCAGGGAGATGAAAATAAAAACACTGAATTGTCAATACAAAAAGGCTGTAAAGGTCACCAAAGGTCAAATATGTGATGACTCTATATCCAAAAAAAGTTATGTCACAAGGAGTACAACTTATATGGAAAGTTTCATAATTGTATCAAAAATTGCACCAACATTGTACTATTCCACTCTACTAAAAGGCTTATGTTAGAGTTAAAGCACTGCCGCATGTGTGTACGGAAAATACAGTATGAGGGGGTGTGTTGAGAGGCTAATACAGCACAAGGTGAAGCCGAGTGCTGTATTTGCCTCAAGACACCCCTGAGTACTGTATTTTTCGTACACACAAGCAAGGCAGTGCTTTAAGTGTTATATTGTACTTCCTGGTTGTCTGGCTCGGAGCAATTTTCTCTACGTAGTACTCAAACCGCTGTGATTTTCGGTGATAGGGATATCAGTAAGAGTTCATATAATCTATTTCTAGTCGTAGAACAAACTAACAGGATTAGTTTGGCTATTTACAATGTCTCGCACGTGATCAATTGTGCTGTCTTAGTGCATGGAGTCGTGTTTAAAAAGCTTCGTGATCAGATGACCAGTATTAAGTGTTTATACAATCTATTTCTAGCAGTAGAACGAACTCATAGGAATATTTTGGCTGGTTTTAGCAATTTACAATGTGTTGTTTACGTAACATTCCTTAAATATATTCTCCATATGTGACCAGATCTGCGAAAACAGGACATAATCGCATATTTTTCAAATTCCTGTTTATTAAATATTTATAATCTACTTAGCCAAGTTCACCCACTGGCAAAGTTTCAGCCTCATATGCCAATAACTTTGGAGTTACAGCCCTACAAACTAGCAACAACAGAAAAATCTATTTGTACAGCAACTATAGGTAAAATAAATTACAGGTGTTTACAAAAACGGTTGTAACTTACCAACTGAGTGAGGTACAGAGCTGAACTTTTCACCATCATGTTTGCCACGAATAGGGGAATCAACTACTGGGTACATTTTACCTTTACTCACCCTTCCTCACTGCATACAAAGGTGAAATTTGTGATGAAAAATCGATCGCGTACGATCGCTTCGATGTGATGTAAACAAACGCTCATAACTTACGTATCCTTGGGTCTACTGCAACGAAACAAAGATTTTGCAACTCCTCTTGAGCAAGCGAATAAGATGATATCCAGGTGTGTATTATTAGTCGCTTCCTTCACTAAGAAAGAGGCGTTCAAAAAATTTACCTAATTTTTTTCAATAATACGCAAATATTTCACCCAATGTATTCAATGCTTTGTACTGTAAATTTAGGCTTGTGTGATTATGTCCTGTTATCACAGATCCAGTCACATATAACTGTACTATATTTGCCCAATTAAGCGCATAACTGTACTGTATTTGCCCAATTAACTGCATAACTGTACTGTATGACTCATACAGTACAGTTATGCAGTTGATTAGTACTGCATGGACAATACAATATGCGGATCGCTTTGATCCTCCCACGCAAAGTACAATATATCATGATATGAATATATTATCATGATAAAATATTATTACAGAACTAACAATAAGACAAAAATATACGTATAAAATCATTACGTATATGTTAAAGCATTGCCGCGAGTGCTATATGAAAAATAAAGCACAAGGTGCGCGGCCGAGATGTTAATAAAGCACGAGGCGAAGCCGAGTGCTTTATTAGCATCGAGGCCGAGCGCCGAGTGCTTTATTTTTCATATAGCACGAGCAAGGCTATGCTTTAAATGATTTATGGAACTTTCTAGTCGTGTAGCTTCACCATACACTAGGACTCGTAATTAACACGCGTTGCACGAACTATTAGCAGCCTGAACGCACACAAACTAGTTTAACAAAATAACTCACACGTATTTCACCATAGTTTGGCATGGTAGACGCTCATCGTGTACTTTGGCAAGTTTTGCTCGCAACCCACAATCGATTTTATTGTGAGTCACATGGTGAAATATTTCCGTGATATCTCCAGGGCTTGTCCGTTTACATTAACAATCGTAACAGCAACGTTACCTTCTCCCACCCATCATCAAAGCATTTAGGTATGTCTATAAAAGCAATCCAGTGGTAGAACTCGTATTGGCTGGGGTGATTGATCACTCAGCGCGGCGAGGCTATCAGCCTTCAGCTATTAGCCTGCACTAGAGCACATGAGCAACTGTGCTTTATTGCCCACAAAGAGTGCTTTATTGCCCACACAGAGTGCTTTATTACACTGCAAAGAGTGCTTTATTCGTTCAATAAAGCACTCTTTGCGGTGCAATAAAGTACTCTTTGTGGTCGATGAAGCTGTTGGCAGGCTGAGAGTGTACTTTATGAAATTTAAAGTACACTTTTTCCTTTGATCTCGCCCACGCAAAGTTTTATAATGTATGTTAAAAGTTAAAGTGGATGTGTACCAAGTAAATGGCTGGCACTTCATACAAACCTTACAACCTCACAGTTTACTTTGAGGTTAGCACGTGTCCACCGCTAAACCATCAACACATAACTTAATTAAATGCCAAATACCATATGTCTGGCTTCCCCCACATCACTATACTATATCATGATACATCAATATAACTGATTGGCCATATCACCACCTTGTTATATCAATACTATCGATATACCATGGCAGCACTAACCATGAAATGTAAGCATTAGGTAGTACATAGAAAAATTCTGCCTATTCTGCTATATATACATTTTATATTGTAAAGTTGTAGTAGCTATGGTTGATTGTGTTTGTAGGTGACCATAGCCACAAAATACATACAGTACATAAGATGTTCTGACTGATGTGAGCTTTACAGGTTGTCCTGTCTCTCCAAGCACACACTATCATTTCACTTAAACCGTATACATACAAATTTTCACAATTTTTCAAGGTAATTAATTTTCATGGATTGACCAATATCAGTACAGTTATATTTTACTGGAGATATTTTACTGTTTTTCACTCCAACTATCTATTATGCAGTATAGGACTAGCATTGGTCGTTAATTTTCAAGGATGAAATTGGCAGACAGCTAAGCAACTGCAAAACCATGTCCCTCGAAAATTTGTACGTACATGGTAGTTATAGTAACAGCTTACAGTTCACAAGTACACTCACCATGTATACATACATGAATCATTGAATACAGACATATCACATACAGACTACGGCTGAAACGGATAGCAACTTTTATTATCCGGATATCCTGAACAAAACCTATCCGGATATCCTACGGATAGTGACATCATCACTTGCTATAGAAACATTTTATAGTTTATTGTAAACATCCTTGTTTTACTAGTACTAGAAGCAAAACAAACATTAACATGATAGCAAAAGGTTTGTGGTAATGTTACAGTGTTACTTTGCACTGTCTGTAACAAGATTGGCAGCTGGAGAAAACATGAATACAAGATGTAGCAGTTGCTACAAGACTTTTTCCAGGTACAACTAGTCGTAAAGAACTCTTTATAAGGCAATAACTATTCTGTTACAACTGAACCTCTTCAGCAACATTCACAGCCTCCCTTCGTAATTTAGCGATGGGCATGGTCGCGAGCAAGCTGATTAACTTACCAGGCTACTGTTAACTTCACATAATCTAGCTTAGCTAACTCTCCATGATGAAAATTGATTCATCTAGTGATGAGAAAGTTGGACAGATAAATGGCTTTAAGTTATTACTATCCGCTTGGCTTCAAAGTACTATCCGGATAGTAAATTATTATCCGGATATCCGGATCATACGGATATCTGTTTCAGCTCTAATACAGACACATCACATACAGACACATCACATACAGACACATCACATACAGACACATCACATACAGACACATCACATACAGACACATCACATACAGACACATCACATACAGACACATCACATACACACACATCACATACAGACACATCACATACAGACACATCACATACAGACACATCACATACAGACACATCACATACAGACACATCACATACAGACACATCACATACAGACACATCACATACAGACACATCACATACAGACACATCACATACAGACACATCACATACAGACATATCACATACAGACACAGAAACATGCAACCTATCGTACACAATAACAGCTGGGTGGTTACTAAATAGTTTAGCATACAGAGTACAGTAAAGGCCTATGAAAACCACAGCAAAATTCAGGGCATGCCTGCAGACCTCTTCTGGCTGGAACAAACCGAGGGTGCTCCATAGAACTCAGTCAATAATTACTAACCAATTTAATCGCAAAAATGAAAATTCCATGATTACACATACAGTACGTATATACTTATCTCTAGCCTTATTTGCAATCTGACAACTACCACTAAAATTTTTATTGCTTGACTATGTATGTTTAAACATATTCTATCTAATGCTCACTTTATTGTGTGGCCATTGCATATCTACAGAGTTTCTACCAGAAAATCATATAAACGTTATACTGTAGCTAGAAACATGACATGTAAGCATTAGGGAAAAGTAGAAGACAAGTTCTGCCTGTTCTGTAACAATGCATTTTCGCTGTAAAGTCATAGTGCCTATAGCTATGGTTGACTGTGTTTGCAGGTGATCATAGTCACTAAAATACATACATAAGATATTTTGACCGATCTAATGTTTACAGGTTGTCCTGTCTCCCCAAGAACCACTTAAATTTCACTTAAATACATTTCATAGTTGGTAATTACCTACAGCTCACAAGTACACTCACCATGTATAGATGAATCATCTGATACATACACATGATCAACTGGATCAAGACCAAGATGATGTCTTCTCACATTAGTAAGAGCAACCTCCAGTGATCTCCATGTAGCATTAGGAGTTAACTTCAACCACCTGTCTAGTGTCTTCTGGAAACAAGAAAGCCATTGCCGAGGATTGTCTGCCTCAATCATATTAAGTACATGTAGTGTTAATCCCAACTCTATTCCAATGTCTTTCCATTCATTAGCATATTCCCAGATAAAATATCTATTGAGGTCTCTCAATGTTGGCCTTTCATCCTCTACAGGTCACACATGATACTGGTAATGGTAATAATACACAATACAAGTCACTCACTATTTTTAATATGATCAATCACTACTGCACCCTTCACTAATACTACAGTTGTAACAAATAACATAACAGATGTACATACCATTGTGTGTAAATTCATATGTACCTTAGCTTCTAGTCATAAACTACATAACTAGTATATTTATGTACGTACATTAGTACTGAATACTACTGATTCAAATTGAAGTGGGGATTCAAGCAATAAGAAAGTAGCAAAACAAAATAATATATATAACAAGTTGATGTTGTGCTACTTCTAAAAACCAGGCGCCATGCAGCTAGCTAACTCATCTGGAATAACTATAGACAGTATATACTACTATGAATTAACCAACTATGTATTACTACTTTACAATAGGGTAGTTTTTGGTTGTGCAATAATATTATTAGCTAATTCTCGTATTTTATAATTCATGAAATATTCGCAATTCGTTCAATTACATTGCTATGCACTGCTAAGGAAGCGTTTGGTAAACAAACTGCTTTTATCAACACATTACGCACAGAACTATCTTCTAAACTGTTTTATAGTTTGACCATCATGTTTTTTCTTACAAATTCTCTTGACAAAGCCTCAAAGCTACTCTTCATTTTCGTTCACGTATGTAAGGGATACGCCCCCTTTCAACTCGAAGCGATAGGCTATTCCTGGTAGTGTACGAGGCCTGCACCGTTGTTTTTCAGTTGTTAAACGCCTGAAAACCTCAAAGGGAAGGTAGTTTGCAAAGTCTGAGGAAAGTCGCCACACCTGTATTTTAGTCCGCCGAAAAGAAACCACCTCAGAGCAAAGTTGACCTGTGCAGAAGTTTAATACATGTTTCATTTCACTTTTACTCCTTACGTAAAAACTGCTGTTACCATTATTTAATGATTTTGCTCACGTGGGTGCGTACGGACAAACATAGATAGGTAGATAGGTACACACACACGTTTTTTACGAAAACAATTTCAGTAAACCAGACGCGCGCCCACAACCGGGCTTTTTCGGCCGGCTGTGGGCGCGCGCCTGGTTTAAAAATATATGAATAATATTTTAACTATATCTACAGTATAAATTCATACTGGTTTGTTAGTTCTTTTGTTATGTACAAAGATAGCTACTGTGTGATATACATGTTCTATTAGAATGTGACAAACCAGTGAATTCTATTTGCCATAAAAATATATTAAATTAAAACAAACAGGGTAAAATTAATAACACTCTATACTAGTGCTGAAACGATTATTTGGTTATTTGACTACTCGGTAGGTACGACACTATTCGATTCGTTACCACACTATTCAAATAATCGTTAGCACTTCGTACACTGTATTCAGATTATTATTATTATTATTAATGTTTTACAGCACAGGTACTGAAAGCCAATGGCAAGTACTGCCAAAGGCTAAATTACACTAACATAAAATTAATTAACTACAAAACTTAAAGTACACTAGGATAAAATTAGATAATTAATTAGTTACAGAACTGATTGGTTTCTTCTAGGAAAAGTGGGGAGGTAAAGTTATGATAGTTTGTTGTAAAGTGGAGGTTTTGTCGTTCTAACACACTGGCTACAGGGACAGAAGTAGTGGAAGGTATGTACATCATTGTCATTAAACTCTTGTATGAAGTGATTCCACATATAGATGTACAATTTGTGCTTGATAGATGTTATCTGAGCTGTTAAATCCACTGTAGGTAGAGAGTTCCACAGGCGGGGATGGAAAGCCAGCCTTGAAACTTAAGATTGTGAATGAATTGAAGTGATGTATATATCTATGCTATAAAAATTCTATTTTAGAAAAGACACTGTTAGAAATGGTGCTTAGACTTTAGCTACCTTGCTCCCTAACAAAAGGTTTCGGTACTTATTCAATAGAAGTATAAGTTTAAAGAATAATCAAATATTCAGTCGTTTTATTCACAACTATTCGAATAGTAAAAATTGCTATTCATTTCAGCACTACTCTACACACATGTAAATCCCTTCGGCATATGCGCTGAAACAATTGAAAGCTCTAATCAGCAAAACTTATACTGTACACCATAGGATTTGCTAAGAGTAAGAACCTCTTATTTTGTTTGTGTTCGTATAAGGCAAGTGATTGTAAAGGCAAGTGTTCGTGAGTTATGGGCAAGTGTTCGTGAGTTATGGGCAAGTGTTCGCTCGTGTGTATAAGGCAAGTGTTCGTAAAGGCATGTGATCGTGAGTTATGGGCACTTATTTACAATGCGGTAAAAATACAGTTTACTGTCGTCATATCTTCTCAACAGTTTAATAGTCTGTCTGTCATGTAAATTGTTAGTATTGCACCAATAACTAAATTAACCAATTATTCCAATAACTGATATTAAGCAACAGCATTAGCCGACACCACAGAATTAACAGATACTGATAACCGATCCGATATACACTAACACTCATCCTCATCATTATTAACTGACTCATATTAGTGACATGACATTGATATACAGCTCAGTCTAGGCTAAAATGTTAAGTTGGATGCATACCACAAGTAAAAGTTACTCATAGTAAACAGATTTTAAGTACATTTTTTACTACTGCTACACAGTTGAGACAAATGGCTGTTACTACCCCTAAAACCTCAGTTTACAATTGGTCAACACATAACAAACTTACATGTATGTCTAGCCTCCCCCACATCATTATACTACACAGTGCAATGTAGGCTTAGATTCAATCAATACCAATTATGTAATCGGCTAGTAGCCAGTATCAACCCAATACCGATTATTGAAAGAATAATTATTGTTGATGCAACACCATAAATTGTAAAGAGAAAGCATTAAGGATAGCCCTTCATTTCTGTTTTCACCTCTAGAAGAACTCCCGTTATTTCTGGTAGCCTACGAGGTTAGATACACCATTTTTTCTGTTTATTTTTATGCTCCATTATGAAAGGCATTTATGACATCTTCAGTTATTTGCTTTACCGGCATGAATTAACTAACACTGTTTTTACATGGACACCCAAAAGTGAGTTTGAATAACTCAGTTCAATCCAGTTTCTGTTCACAAGCAATCATTACATGATGATATTCAATTGTGACCGGGTCTTCAAAATTCTGACACAATTGTGCATATTTCGAATTCCTGTTTATTAATATTTATGAACTATGTACTTATCCCAGTGCATGCTCTGGCAAAGTTTCAGTTTCATATGCCAACAACTTTGGGAGTTACAGCCCTACAAAGTAGCTATAACAGAAAGATCGATATGTACAGCAAGTATAGGGATAATAAACTACAGGCTAATACTGAAATGGTAATAAACAGAATGACACACAGAGTGGAAATTTGCACCATTATGTTAGTCATGAGTAGGGGAGTTGATCACTGAGTATAGTGTTTCTTTCTTCACTATGTACAAAGGCAAATTTAGTGAAGTAAGATCATTCGTGTACTATCATTTCGATATGACATAAACAAACACACACAACTTTCATATTCTTGAGTCTGATCTACTGGTACAAAACAAAGATTTATGAGCTTCACTTAAGTAGGTGAATTAATAAGATGATATCCAAGTTTATATTGTTAGATCCTTTCTTTACTCCACTAAGAACAAAGCGTTCAAAAAAATTTACTCTTTTTAAAAATAATATGCAAGTACATATTTCACCCATTGTATTCAATGCTTACAGTATTGCAAATTCAGGTTTACGCGATTGTGTTGGGTATTCACAGATCCAGTCACAATTGTCTAATGAGCACTTTATGTATTCACCAAAAAAATTCAACTTCGCAAACCTGAGATTAACCTAACTGCTTTGTAGGGTTGAACCTGCTGATAACATACTTTTACGACTTCGAGCTCATACAAACAAACACACCAACCAGGTGGCTCTGGTTTAAAGTGACCATATGAAAAAGGTGTAAAGCTTACCTGCCCAGAAGCTTAATACATGCAGGTGCTATATGACTTTTATTTCTCACATACAGACTGCTTTTATCTTTACAAAGTTTTGCTCACATGAGTGCAGAAAGACAAACAAAACAAACATACAAACACACACTTTTTTTTTGGAAAATAATTTCAGTAACCAGGCATGCACCAACATTTGCATTCCAGTTACACAAGCACCGTATACCTCACTTATTCTACGTATGTGAAGGGGCAGGCAAAGTTCCGAAAGAAAGCGGTGCATAAGAAAAGTTTGAGCAAATGAGAAAAATAGCTGAACCTACATATAGTACGTGATTTCTAGCACACAGTCTGTTGTTGTAGCTCTCCACTGGTTTCTGTATTATCAGGTGTGCCTCAAGGAACTGCCTTGGACCCTCTAATATTTTAGGTATTATATTAATGATATTGCAAATGGAATGTCACCTTCAATCTGTCAATGACTGCATCTTATACTGAGTTATCAAACATGAGAATGATTCTATTGTCCTTCAAAATAAACTTGATTTTAATATCTCATTGAAAAACAGTTTGATAAATGAAATTCAATGTTTCTAAGTGTGTGCTAATTCAATTCTCTCAATCACTCAACATGAATACCAACTAGACAATCATATTTTAGATGTAAGAAATGAGCACTTGTGTTTGGATGTTCTGCTACACATATCCTTATCATCCTCTAATAGAATCACTAAAACTACTGCAAAGTATTCCAACAATTTAACTTTTTAAAGATGCAACTGGTAACAGTTCATCCTCTGTTTAAACCTCCACCTACCTTACAGTACAACAGTTCAACCTGCTTTGGAGTATGAACGTCAGTCAGGGACCCATACCAACAAAAAGACATCCCTAGAAAAGGTCCAACACCAATGGGTAATGTCTAACTAATACAGTCTTAGCAACATAACCAACATTCCAGACTTTCAATCTAGGTATAGAACTACAAGTATTATATAAGGGGATCAGCAACTTATCGGAATTAATATATTCCTTCGTATTTCTTCTCAACTCAACAATCTATTGTACAGACACCCACTACTTCAGTGCACGATATACGTATTTGTCCAAAGGACAATCAAAGATTGGAACAGCTTGCCAATATTTGTTAAAAAGTCAGAAAATATGGATAAATTTTCAAATTATTTATTTCCCATCTAATTGTTTGCTGTACATGTATATGTATGTGTGCAATTTTTGGGGGGTATTTTTCACCCCCTGGGTGCATCGGCTTTACTCTCTGTCCGATACTACGTTTGCATGTTCAAATCACATAGCATAGGGAGTGACAGCATAGCATTATGATCAAAGCCTATGCTCACACCCCAGGTGGGAATTCTGCATTTCGATCACTGCTGAAAATGACTGTAATAATAAATATGGATGGAGAATACTAAATTTTTTGGTTTGAGACAATTCCAAATACTTTTCACATGGCATTGGTATGTTTCAATAATGATACCGAGAACTTGGGATCACTGTATTTCTTTGGTAAAATGCCACACTTTAAATGGTCACTGCATTTGAATACTGGCCTGTTCCCTTAAACATAGAGCATAACCACTGCACTTGACTAAATACCGTGGTTATTATTAGAATCTGTATAGCTCTGTTTGCTTTCTTATCCTTTGGTTAGGAAATGAAGCTTGTAGTTATGTGAATTAGCCTCTGGATTGGCTGAAAAATTAGTTGCATGATTAGTTACTACACTTGTGTCACTCAATGTGTGATGTTGTGTATAGAATGGCAGCCGTAACTGAACTCATGAACAGACGGAAACGAGAATAACCTATTTTTACACAGCTCAAGATTTGGGATTTCTAAACATTTAATGGATTTCTCATTGAATTTCTCAGATAGTGTAGGAGAGTCCCAAAGCATTGGCTACTTCTCTGGTCAAACTCTGAGCCACAAGTCAAGGCCACCAAATTTGCTTCAAGTCAACTGTTGAGCGTAAAACTTTCCAACCCACAATTGAAAAGTACTGAAATATCATTGCTAAATCACATCACACACTTGAAATAGTCTTCATACCCAAATCCTCTTGGGAATGGTGCTTATGAATTAGAGATCAAGGCCTTTAGTTACAGATTTCAGCTGATCAAGAATTTGAGCACGTTGCAGATCTACCTACTGTGTGTAGTAGGGCTTGGACAAAGCTTCGAATATTTCGTGGGTTTGTAGGTTAAGAAAACTTCAAATTATAAAAATATCCTTCAAAGCTTCGTAATGCAGTCATAGTCTACAAAAGAATTACAAATATTGTTATCTTTATTGTAGCTGGTTATTCCTAATGTTCGTCTCTTCATGATCAATCTTCATTTGCCACGCCCACTTTTAAATTGTTGTAGTTCAGCTTGCTACCATATTTGCAGCCTTAAAACATCTTATACAATGATAGATAATGCACGGAAAACGTGCTTTTAGCCATTACTTGGTGTTTACCTGTATACGATTGCAGTATAGTGGACACGCCCATTTGCAATCAATCGCATCATTCAGTACCGTTGCTATGCACTTTCCAAATGCTTACAAACTTATTAAATAGGTTTAGACAGATAAAACTTAAGAAGGATGTGCATAAATACAAGAAAACCTGTAACTTGAAAGTTAACATTGAAGCTTCGAATGTTCGAAGGTAAATTTCAATATTAGTCCCAGCCCTAGTGTGTACCTGTACATATGCAACGAACCTCAAGGATTAGACAATCAGTGTGAAGAATGCAAATGATGCGCGAAGATCAGCAGATCATGCTTTACATCTACGGCAACAGAATGCAAATGACACAACAATTAGCAAACACATTATTCGCACCCACAAACAATCTGGAAGCTGTGCAGTAGAATTCCTACAATCTTGGGACAGGCCAGCAACGATGTTCACCAGACCCTTTTCTTTCCCTGTCCCCACACAAGAAAAGAAAAGGGTCTGGCTATGTGAGACTAACCATAGTTACTGCGCTTATATCTATGGTAACAGAACACAAATGACACAATGATTAACAAAACACATCATTCATACCCACAAACAATCCGGAAGCTACACAGTAGAAATCCCCACTATTTCAGGATAGGTCAACAATGATGCTATACTATCATCACCCTTTTCATATGATCACTTTAAAACCAGGTTGAACCCACATTCAACCCAGGTGGCTCTTACCTCCTTGAAGTTATAAAATATCAGAAGGGAGTTCAACCCTACAAAGGCTGTAGGGGGTTGAACTCATCTGCAAAGTAAATGCAAGTTGTGGTTTTTGGTGAATGCATAAAGTACTTAGAAGACAATTATCACTCAATGAACACTATCATCGGAGGGTTGCTTGTGAACAGAAACTGGGTTGAACCTGGGTTGGGTTGAACTTACTTTTGAGTATCCATGTGAAAATAGCATATGTTCACCACACCCTTTTCTTTCCCTACTCCCGCACAAAAGAAAGAAAAATGGTCTGGCTATGCAGACTAAGTCTGTCATATACCCTGTACAGTGTTGCATAGCCAGACCGTTTTTTTTTCTTTTGTGTGGGTGTCAGGGGAAAAGGGGTCTGGTACACCTACATTAAGAATTCTGTGTAACGTTCCACTGCAGTCAGGGTGAATGTTGATTGGTGCTGATTGGCGAAGTCCTAAACTGTGTAAAAAGTACAGCCTGATCGCTGTGTACCATTCCAAGGGGTAGCCACTCCTGTAGAACCATCTGCAACCAGAATCAAAGTTTTTGATTGACAAAATTATACTTTGATTGCTTGATTTCGCCTGAAAATGGGTCTTGATTACTTGATAATTTAACAAATATTTTTGTAAATTCTTGTTTTGTTTTAGAGCTAGCTCAATCACCACTTTGTAGCACATCTTGATCGCTTGATTCAGTCCAAGTTTAATCCTTGATTACTTGACTTGATATTGATCCCGGTCGCAAATGGTTCTATAGGACTATTGGTAGTGACTACCCCTTGCATTCTCTTGTATTGCAGCTGAAGGGTACGTGTGATGTTTTTAATAGGTCTAAGAAGTTTAGGGCTTCGCCAATCAGCACCAATCAACATTCACCCAGAGCTTCCAAGTGGAGAGGATCAAAATGCTGGAGACCCAACTCTTCTGGGCCATCAAGCCCACCCCACTGCCAAAAGCACACACCAGTGAGCCCACATTCATGAGGGCTTGAAATTGCCCAATGTATTTGGGCAACCATACGTACATACAGTAATTTAAAAGTGCAAGCGTGGATCCTTATAAACTAGCTAGCTAGTCACTATGTACACTGCTGTTTATGCAAGTTTATGCTATGCTAACTATGTAGTATTCATTTGCCTTAGTCTTCACCCAAGGACTTTACCAATCAGAAAACTAACTTATCAGGGAACCTTCAAATGTATGCAGGACACTTCAATATAATACTCTTCTCATTTACTGTAGCTGGCTACGTATATGCCATAATCTTGGCTGCTTATGACCAGAACAACCTTCAGTGCTTTCAACTGTGCTGAGATTCACACTCTAGTTTAGTAGCTACGTAGTTACTTCACTCCATATAGATGATTTGGCTACCACACTACCTTCCACATCCACTGTAACAACTTTGGGGGAACAATTCACATCTTATCTGACCTATCATCACATGCTGTTCTACTGCTAGAGGACAAAGTTCAAATAAATTGCATAGTGTGTGATCATGTGCCTACCAATTTTATGCCTTTTGTGGAAAAGGTGTGCCAAGTGGTTAACATACCACTGTTTGTATGGCTTACCTTGTGTAAATAGACACTCGTATGGGTTGTTTACACCCTTGCAAATCTATGACATGTCCATTTATAAGCTACAAGATTCGATTGTGGGTTTGACTTATCAGGTAACTGGAAGTGCTTGAGATTTAGGTGAGCATGTGTGTGAGCTGGAGATTTGCCTAAAATGTGTGAGTCACATGCCTAATGCGTGTGGGCGTGTGACTTGGTAGGTTTGTTCACCCTGACATTATTAATGTTAGAATTCTTAATGTAGGTATACCAGACCAATTTTTCCTGATGCCCACACAAAAGAAAAAAAGCAGTCTGGCTATGCGAGATTGTACACCCTGTTCTGGTCTAAATGTGGGGCGTAAGCTTTGATCATATCTGCAAGAGGCTGGGTTTATATCCGTCCCGGATCACTAAGCTGTCATTTTATTGGCAAACCTTACACGATGTATAACAAATACCTATTTCCTTACCTATTCTTTGAGCTAGCGCTAAGCGTTAAAACGTGGTTTTAGCCACTGCATATAGAAGTAGGGATGTCAAACGGATTTTTAGAAGTGTAGCAAATGCATGAATACATGCTTTAGCCACAGAATCTTGTAGAGCTCAAAAAATGTTGCAGATTGATTGATAGGTTTGCCACCTTTGCTTTTGTAATAGCCAGTAATTGTAAAATAACAAATAGGTGGTTCTCCAGACTTTTATATTGAGCACCATTGGTAGCCATGGTACAAAACAAAAACAAGTGACGTATGGGTGATTATGTCACTTTGTATTATCAATTACATAACATTGCCAAGACTCTAATAGAAAAGTTAAAGTTGTATCTTGGACTGAAACCACCCTATCGATAAACTGTTACACTGTTCCAGGGGCATAGCCAAGGATGGGCATGGGCAGGTAGCTTAAATGTAAGCTAGATTCACACAAGGATTGATGGCAGAGCACAAAAACCTGCTTTAATAGTGTACACCTTATTTGTTGAACCATGACTATGAATGAGGATCGAAGTATACAGCCATATCATGCGACTTATTTGATGGAAAATCCCTTGGAAAGTGCCTGAAAACACCTAATGTAGGTATATGCGACACGTGTGGTTTAAATTCCAATTTTAAAATGGAGTCGAAGTGTAGTACGTAGTTGATAGTACTGTGTTCATTTAAGCTACAATGCTAGAGAAAATAAGCATCAGTTGGATTCAGGGAGAGTAAGAAATTTTGATTCAGTGGACTTGTATAACATCTTTTTGATAAAGAAGTGCTGTATAGAATCTACTGCCAGTGAAGTCGAGTGGAAAACGGGCGAATGCTCTTCTAGAATATGCCAAGGAAGTTGATGGAACTCGGGATAGAGGAAAGGTCAAGTCATTATAAAGTGTCACATGAGTATCATCATAGCAAAAGGGATAGAACAGATTAGAGATAAGCGTTGAGCATTATTCTAACATAAAAGATGCAGTTACATGGAAAAGATCGAAATACTTTAGTAGAACAGTCACTAAAGAGGTATGTAATTTTCTGGCAATTACCAGTATCTGTATCAGTGACATTTACTGCTAGTTATCGGTATTGGATCGGTAGGTATTTTTCTGTATCAATAGAGCACTACTGGTGAGTTTGTTATTTGCTTGTTGCGCACCAAAGGAACTAGTCATTATCTATGTCTACATATTGTACTTAAAACAGTTTGAATATGGCAGTGCCAGTGTTTAAAACTGAAGGAAGCATGTTCTGGCTGACTAGAGGAGGATAGCAGTTAGAGCTAATGCTGAAGTGTGGAGTGATTGGACAAAACCAAACTCAGTGTGGCCAGGAGTGCAGCAGAGGCTGTGTTTATTAACATAAGTAGTTGCTGTATCACACATCACAATAAGTGATTCTGCTACAAATGTTTAAAACTTTTCTAGTTGATTGTGGATGAATATGTTGGAGTACAGTTGAGGGGAAGGCTTGATGAATATTACCAGCAGTGATGACATAGATAGTAATATAAAGCAGCTACATAGTTATGATTAGCTGTAATAATAATACTACACTGTATGTTGGCTAGCCCATGTTTGGGTCATTAGCCTTTCATGCAATGTTGAGCATTTTGCATGTGTCTGCTCCCCCCTCCCCCTCCTTCACCTTCTAAGCTGGCTACGTCACTGGTTTGAGCAATTAGAAACAGTAGAAATAATAGAAACGGAAAGTGGAAATGTCATGTAAACGTACCCCAGAGTAAGACCCTTGTTTAGCAGCCACCTCCTAAAGACCACCTTTCTATAAAGACCACTCAAGCTACCCTAGCCTACCACCCCCAGTACTGGCTGTCAAGTGCTGGACAGCGGGATGGTACCAGCTACTGAAACAATTCACTTGAGGGTGCCAGACTCAAGGCAACCCTTGGAATAGGCCAGATTGACCATAGATAGTACCAGATGACTAGTCGATGACCAATGACCCCATAAACACATCACAGCAAATTTTAACAAAGAAAAATACTACCGACATAGAACCCAGAATAAACAGCGACTGTGATTCACGTTCCACTTCTCAGCCAACACAGATGCAAGTTTCCAAAAAAAAAACAGTAGTTGCAGTAGGTCCCATGCCTCCAGTGGTTGCAGAAAACTTCATTATTTCAACCTACAGGCATGTGAGAAGTTGTCTGAGTAGTTTCAATTTAATACCCACCACACAAACACTTCTTTACGAGTCTACGCCTTAGCTTAGACTGCAAAAGGCTATCTTCACATATCCTAATGTATAATTTTTCACAACCAACATATCACTCTGTGCATAAAGTATAGCCAATTAACTAAACAACTATAATAGAAAACCAGCCTTGGGTACACACTACAGTGTACCTGCTAGAAGTAATGTGATTGCCCTTCATTGGATGAATTCAGCAAAGAAGCATGCAGAATGGTGGGCATTTAATGGAAATTCCTACTGGGTATTACCTTGAACAGTGTACGTGATGCTTTTAACAGGTCTAAGAAGTTTAGGGCTTTGCTAATCAATATCCACCCTAACTGCAGTGAACATTACACAGAATTCTCAACCGTGTAACAGACCCTTTATTCCGCCACACACACACACACACACACACACACACACACACACACACACACACACACACACACACACACACACACACACACACACACACACACACACACACACACACACACACACACACACGTTGATGAAAAACGTCTTATTAATTATTAAGACAATATGGTATACAAACATGTACAGGGGCCTAGACTCAGTGTTACCATACACTGATAGCCAAAGAGTGATCAGTGCAGGAGCCTTGGCAAGACTTACATTAATAAACTTACAGTACAAAATTAACTACACAGTAACAAAGTTCAGGTTAAGAGGTCCAATAGATCCCACTCCGGGGAAGCTCTAGAATTGAAAATTCTGTAAGAGCAAAAGATAGCAATACGAGCAGCCTGCTCAAACAGTGACCGGACAATTTTCTTTGACACACAACAAGCAGTAGCCACTTCACTACACACACACTACACACAGTGGTCTGAAACTATAAATCCGTTTAATAATAAATCAATCCCAATTAATTAGTATCACATGTGAGAAAGAAGTCAGCTAAGAATTGGGTAGTGCTGAAAAACTGAGTCAATCCTCACAGAACGATAGTAACCCGAAACACACAACCATCAACGGTAGACTACACATTAATATTGTTCATTTCCATTCTTAACATTAACAGTCATTTACGAGGTTTTCCAAGTTTGACTACACATGGTATACATCCAAGATCTGCGAGATGGTACTCAAGGTGATTACTCTGGCAGGTATCGTGTGAACAAAATTAGATTCAATCATATAATACTTGTAGTCTCGCCCAGATACTCTCTCTTTGCTAATCTTCCTAGATACCATTTAAACTTTTCACAGGCATTTTCATTACAGAACCACACAGTGGTGGAACGGATTACCTAATGATGAGAATTCAGTGTTGCTATTCAGTATAACAACAATCTTTCTTTCTGTTTTCATGTAATATTTGTTCCTTAAAGTTGTGTAGCAGCACCATCTCATATTACTACACAGCACTTAAGCCTAGCAACTGCTAGACAACCCTACTATAAGTTGTTGCAATATTGTTTTGTTTTGTATTTGTGTCCACAGGCATGTATTTGTTGCATCATGTGTTAAGTTTTGTGGCTTGCTCAGCTATTTGTCTATATTGTATGCCGCTCAGGCAAGGAAGAACAATAGTTGTTGATTGCCAGAGGGTATATTATAAATGGAGCTTTCAATCTTGTGTCATAAGTATAGTATTTGGATAATAACCAACATTGTGTACCATACATAGTAGCACAGGCCCATCATACGACAGCTACCAGTGCTAGTAGTTTATAGAAGTGGTATTGAACATTTGCAGTGTCAGCTACTCAGCAATGTAGATGACTACATGGCCATACAGGTGTACTTGGATAATCTCATTAACCCATGACCAGTACACTTACATATACTTGTGGACCTGACTTGCATTTTAACACCAGCTATACATTTGTAAATGGACCACTGACAACATAATATAGTTTCAAATTCATTGTAAATTGGTAATCTATGTTTTACTTACTTGTTTCTCCACTGGGAATAATGGATGCCATTTCAGTAGCAATGAAACTACATAAACCACTTGAAGTTCACACAAGTAGACAGCTCCAGGTATATTCTAAACAACAGTATACACACAACTAGTAATCAGGTATAATCTAGATAGCTACACAGCAGTATACATCAGTTATCAGTACCCCACTTCTCCGAATTCTCAGTTAACCAAACCACAGAAATGACTGCTCTATTAGAGTAGTGACTGTTCTATTAGGGTAGTTGATAATACCAAAATTTTAAAAAAAATGTTTTTAATGCTATTTTGAGGTTATTTATACAAAGTTTCAAAGATGTGGGCTTTTCAGACTTATGGACCACCCCTGGACCTAAGGGGTTTGGATAACTGAGGTTCCATTGTACCAGAAAAAAGCTATCTGTGTTAGAAGATACTTAATCTAGCGGCCAGGAATATTAAAAAGGGTTTAGGGCCACACCCACATACAGTACAAGAGGAAACCTTATCAGTGAAGTCTACCCAGACCAAATGGCTTTATAAATCTTCAAACTGTATCTAATTGGAAGATTCTCCTGTATTAAGCTCTGCACACAGGGGCAAGTTCTAAATAGAAATTACCTGTAAATTGTGTATAGCACCTGGTATCACGTCATACTCATATACTAGGGCTGAGCGATATTATCGTTTTAACAATATATTGCAATATTTTGAAAGTATTGATATTGCAATATTTTGTTATTAACAATCCTTGTAAGTCATAACCTGGTTACCCCTGCAGAGAGGTGTGAACACCACAACATAACCTCAAAGTATGTGTTACAATAACTGCAGAGGAGGTAGGAAGCACACACGTAAGCCCTATGGTTTTGTACTGAACAGCTCAACTGACCTCCGTTGACACAAAATTCCACAGAAAAAGTTAGAATGTTGTAAATGAATATCAACTGTGTAATAAGCCCCATTAAGCCCCGCCAATTAAAGCAGTTTTCTTTTTGTGAAATAATTAGAAATCACGTAAGATCTTGCGGTTGGCCATATGGTGCGGGAATGTTGTCATCTGTGAGTGAACAGGGCGAACAAGGCCCTAGAGAGAGTGCCTCGGAGAATCCAAGCCATGATAGCTGCAATGATGGGCCTACAAAGTCTAAGGAGCAGTGGTCAGTAGACGAACTGAAGGCTAGCTCTGACTGTATTTGTTTTATTCCACACGTCTGGTGAGAGTTGGCCCACTCACAAGCAGGATGCTTTTTGGAAAGGTGCCAGTGAATTTGTGAAAAGTAGAGGAGGTGCTGTCAATGTTGTGAGAAGTGGTAGGTGTTTAGATTGTTAATCATTTAATATAATTTAGCCATCATAGCTGGTGCTTGCCGCAGCAAAGTTACCACCTGACTAGTGAAGATGTATGTTGAAGCAAGTTGTGCATACAATTATGCTTTCTTTGAAACAGATACAAATCACCAAAGGATGCAGAATCAATCTATAATGTTAGAGCACCAAATTTACACCAGGTGTGATCCTCCAGATCCATGTAATTCAAGCAATGTTAGCTTTGGTGTGCAAACTGATGATATAGAGGTCCCTGCTCTTTTGCACGTGTTTAGTAAGTTACCAGTAGACACACAATTGCAAGTGTTATCCATACTGTTCTCGTCGTATCTATCAGCTACTTCATCTGTGTCAGTTCCAGACAACTTTCTGTGTCGTGCAGCTGCAGCCATGATCCATTTGCATCATGGTGGATGTACTAACGTATTGTATAATCTTGATAAAGGAGTAGGAACTCTGAGACAAGACAGTAGTGATACTCAATTTCCAATTAAGTGCATACCAATGAGCTTAATTGAGTATGCTACTCAGTTTTTTGCTGCTGATAACTTACAACAGGTAAACATATCAAGTATACTATGTTACAGAATAATTATTTTCATGCAGATCAGTTGTCCAGCAGATTATGTCATGGCAACAGACCATGTACTACCACTTTGACCAGAAATGGCCCCGACTGCATCGTGGGCCCATGTGGGTGTGAATTTGTCTCCTGATACTCAAAAGTGTGGCACGTAATTAGAATACGATGAATCTATAACCAAACGTAGCTCATCGATATGTTGTATGTCCCATAAGATAATATAAATGAGATTGCATATACCTAGCCACTTACTAGGTGGTCATGATAAAGAGGTAGCTATTGTACGAGTGTTGTATCCTTGACTAGTGTCCGTAGTTACATCCCTTTGTTTTGATTTATGTAAGCATACACATAATCCCTACTGAATTGCTTATTACACATGTTCTTCAACCCAAATAGGCACTTGTCAATGTCCTTGCTGTGTCAGACAGAACATTAAGATATGATTTTGCTGCCTGCAAAACTACATTGTATTCCCAGATACAGGTATATGTTGTATCCTTGAAAGATGATACTTAGTGGTGGAGGCTATTGAAGGTAAACGTTCTTGACAAAGCAGCCAAAGTCAATTCAAACTGAGATTCATAGAAGTGGCTTAAGGCAGACGGTTGTGATGTACTTAAGGGGTTGAAAGAGTCAATAAGGATAGAATGGAGTGGAGATGTTGACTTGGCAGATGGCTCTCTCCAGATGCAGCATGAAAAGTACAGACAACATTTGAAACATGCGGGATGGTTGGGCTTAACCGTGCAAGTGCTAAAGAAGAGATAGAAGAAGTTCTAACATACTTAAATAAAGATTTGGAGTTTCTTCACTCAGGTATTGTGCATGTATAACATAAGTACTGTACATATTTATATTTCATACCAAATGTTTAGAGCTCAGTGATGCAAATGATTTGTACTCTGAGAAACTGACACATGCAAAGCAGAGTGAAAAGATGATTATCTTAGCATGGAAGACAAAGGAGCTCGAGGAACTCAATGACATAAGGAGAAAACTGTGTGGTGGTATTACTCTCCTGATTGTAAAAATTGAGAATGATGACTCTATTTGGACAGTTGAGAACGTCCCAGATCAGTTACGGGTTATCCGACAAACTCTTATCACTTTCATTAAGGGATTGACAAGATACCAGCGAACTGCTGCAACACACATCCTGGTCTTTATGATCAGTAGTGAAACAAGGAGGATGAAGCCATATGCACTACCATAAAAAGGTTTGGCAGATGCCAAAGTACGTGATCTTGCAAATGATGTAATCAGTGAGATGTACAGGCAACAAATGAAAGTTGCAAGTGAAACTTATTAGTGTTAGTATTGTATGCATGCTACGTTTTGTACTTGAAGTTTTATACAGTATGTTTGCTTTAATTTAGGTTTCGTAACTGATGGGGAATGGAATTCTCTCCATAGCAGAGGCAACACAACGCCTTTGTTGGTATTACAGATCCATGCTGATGTTAGGGCAAATTAAGTATTCCAAAATGGCTCTGAAAAAAATTGGCTGGGATGCTTACCTCATTGTGGAGTTGTAGTAGATTGATTTTCACGCATGTGCACATTTGTAACACGCGCGCACTCAGGATTGTTCAGCTCAGTTGACGGCGTGCATTAAATGGTAGTTGTTCAAAATGATATCCATGTGAATCAATTAAACTGTTGCGTTATCACATTTGGCGACGAGGACTATCGTATCCTACGCTACGTAATGGCTGTGTCCTTTGGAAAGTTGGAAGAATTTAACACTGCAAATGGCGACGATTGGGTGCAATACATTGAGCGCATGGAGCATTATTTCGTTGCAAATGATATTACAGACTCTACCAAGCAACGTTCAGTACTCATCAGCTCTATGGGAGCCAAGGCATATAAGGTCCTTCGTAATCTTGTCGCACCCAACAAGCCGACTGACGTTTCGTTCAAGAATTTGGTGAAGACAATGACAACTCATTTTTGCCCACCTCCGTCTGAGATTGCTCAACGATTCCGCTTTAATACCAGAGTAAGAGAATCGGATGAAACTGTCGCGGCCTATGTTGCTGAATTGCGATCCTTATCGGAGCACTGCAATTTCGGTGAAACGTTGGATCTTATGTTGCGCGACCGACTGGTGTGTGGCATCAATGAACCACAAGTTCAGAAGCGACTACTGGCTGAGGACAAGTTAACCTTCAAGAAGGCCTTCGAGGTTGCTTTAGCTTTCGAAGCAGCGACTAAAGATGCAAAGCAGCTTCAGGCTGCAACGGCACCCACCAGTGATACTACAGTTCCAGTGTATAAAAACGAGAAACTGCCACGATCATCTGTCAAGTGTTACTGATGTGGGAAGCCTAATCACAAAGCGCCAGATTGCTGGTTCAAGGAATCTGTTTGTAGTAACTGTCACAAGAAAGGGCATATAGCAGCAGTTTGTCGCAGCCGCAGCTTCTCACAACCAGTCGCTCCTACTACAGTAGGAAAACCAACAAATACCATAGTGGCTCAGACTCCTCTGTCAGAAGAATACCATTTGTTTGCTATCAACCAGAATTGTTCCAGTGCTCATCCTGCTCCTTTGACTACACCAATTACAGTAAATAGGAAAACAATATCAATGGAAATTGATACAGGCTCTGCAGTTTCCATCATATCGGAACCTAGTTACAAGGAAATTTTCCAAGCTAACTCGGAAAGCTGGCACACTACAGATGTCAAGTTGTGTACATACTCAGGGGAGCAGTTACCAGTTAAAGGGAAGGTCTCTTGCGAAGTGAGTTACAATAACTGCACACACAAATTGTCATTGATTGTGGTTGCTACTGACGGCCCAACCCTCTTGGGTCGAGACTGGTTGCAGTATATCCGGTTAGACTGGCCTTCAATTATCCCAGTCAACTCGGTACAAGAAAGTTCGTTACAACACCTATTACAGCCATTTTCTGAGCTTTTTACTGATGAGCTAGGTACCTTTAAGGGTGACAAGGTATCCATTCATGTGGATCCAACAGTTCCTCCTAAGTTCTGTAAAGCCCGCTCCATACCATATTCCATGCGAGAAAAGGTTGAAAATGAGTTGGCAAGGCTAGAAAACCTTGGTATCATAAAGCCAGTTAAAACTTCCAAGTGGGCTGCGCCAATTGTTCCAGTCTTAAAAACGGACAAAAAGTCTATCAGAATATGTGGCGATTATAAACTGACCGCCAATAAGGCTTCCAGGCTTGAGCAGTATCCAATTCCTAAGGTAGAAGATCTGTTTTCCTCGCTAACGGGTGGTATCGCTTTTACAAAGCTAGATATGAGCCAAGCATATCAGCAGCTTGAATTAGATGAACAGTCCAAAGAAGTTGTGACCATTAACACCCACAAAGGGTTGTTTAGTTACCAGCGTTTGCCTTTCGGAGTGTCCTCTGCCCCAGGCATTTTTCAGAGGACAATGGAAACATTGTTGCAAGGAATTCCCAGAGTTTTGGTGTACTTGGATGATATCCTCGTCACCGGTACATCCACAGAGGAGCACATGTCTAACTTAAAGGTGGTGTTGTCAAGACTACAAGAGGCAGGTCTTCGTCTACGCAAAGACAAATGTGAGTTCATGGTACCTGCTGTTCAATATTTAGGCCATGTCATTGATGCTAGTGGGTTGCATCCCTCTGCAGCCAAGCTTGAGGCTGTGAGAGATGCACCCACACCACAGAATGTCACAGAACTGAAGGCTTATCTGGGGTTATTAAGTTACTACAGTAAATTTTTACCCAACATGGCCACGACTTTAGCGCCCTTGTATCACTTGTTACGTAAAAATGTTAAATGGCAATGGTCACCGACACAAGCTAAAGCTTTTCAAAATTCCAAAGAGCTCTTAACCTCAGATAGCCTACTGGTCCACTACGATCCCAATAAAACATTGACTTTAATGTGTGATGCATCTCCTTATGGCGTTGGCGCTGTTTTATCCCAGATTGATGAAAAGGGAGTAGAAAAGCCAGTTGCTTATGCGTCAAGAACGCTATCTCGACCAGAACAAAACTACTCGCAACTCGAAAAAGAAGCTCTCGCTTTGATTTTCGGCACTAAACGTTTCCATAACTATTTGTATGGGCGTAGTTTCACACTTTATACCGACCATAAGCCCCTGAAAAGTCTACTGAATGAATCTAAAGCTGTTCCCACGTTAGCTTCTGCTAGAATCCAGCGGTGGGCGTTGACTTTGGCGGCCTATCAGTACAACATTGTGTACAAGAAAGGTTCAGACATTGGAAGTGCAGATGGGTTAAGCTGTTTACCCTTGCCATCACAACCACAGAATATCCCAATTCCAAATGAACTAGTGTTACTAGTAGAACACTTGAACTGTGGCCCTGTTACGGCTACTCAGATTAAGACTATGACTCGCCGTGACAAAGAATTGTCAAAAGTACTTCATTTTGTTCAAAATGGTTGGCCAGAGTCAGTTGATCCAGCTCTGCGTCCATATGCATCCAAAAAACATGAGTTGTCGTCACTGGACGGTTGTGTTCTATGGGGTACTAGGGTAATTATTCCACCAGCAGGACGTAAGAGAATCTTAGATGATTTACATGAAGCACACCAAGGAGCATCACGAATGAAGGCAAGGGCAAGGATGGTGGTATGGTGGCCACAATTGGATAAAGCTATTGAAGATATAGTAAGAACCTGCTCAGCATGTCAGGCGAGTAAGCCTTTGCCACCATTGGCTCCACTTCATCCATGGTCAATTCCAGAGAAACCATGGTCCCGGCTTCACATGGACTATGCAGGGCCACTGCTTGACCACATGTTCCTGGTGGTTGTGGATGCTTTTTCTAAATGGTTGGAAGTTGTCCCTGTTAGAAATGCCACATCTAGAGTCACGATTGATAAGCTTAGAAGCATTTGTTCGATTCATTGGTTACCGGACACTATTGTCACTGATAATGCTACAGTTTTTACAAGTTCAGAGATGAAGCAGTTTTATTTGTCGAATGGAATCAAGCACATAACATCTGCACCATACCACCCAGCAAGCAATGGCCTGGCAGAGCGTGCTGTGCAGACTTTTAAATCCGCATTAAAGAAGTTTAAAGATGGCTCATTGGAGACAAAGATCCAACGTTTTCTTTTTGAATATCGAATAACACCGCACAGCACAACTGGAGTCCCACCTGCCAACCTACTGATGAATCGTCAATTGAAATCCAGATTAGACTTGGTTGTGCCAAATTTGTCTAAGCGCATCACAGACGTCCAAGACAGACAAAAGCAGCAGCATGACCAGCATGCCAAGTCTCGACCTTTCAATGTGGGAGACAAAGTCTTTGTTCACATCTACAGTGGTCCTATTACATGGATATCTGGGGAAATTGTGCAGGTTACGGGTCCTGTTTCCTACAAGGTCCGTCTTGATTGTGATGGTACTATATGTCGTAAACATCAAGATCAGCTACGGAAATGTCATTTTGATGAAGATTCTGACTCTGTATCTGCCGCCACTAGTACTAGTGTGCACCCTTCTGTTGATGACTTCGACTTTCCAGCACCTTTAGCACTTGAGGACAGTAATGCAAACTCCTCCGTTGTTAGCCAAGAAGCACAACCATTACGCACATCATCTAGAGTCAGAAGACCTCCAGACAGACTGAACTTATAACTATTATCTGTATTCATTACAAGCATTATTGTTGTAAGTTTTTTTTTTCTCCCTAGTTTTATTTTTGAGGGGAGGATTGTAGTAGATTGATTTTCACGCATGCGCACATTTGTAACACGCGCGCACTCAGGATTGTTCAGCTCAGTTGACGGTGTGCATTAAATGGTAGTTGTTCAAAATGATATCCATGTGAATCATTAAACTGTTGCGTTATCACAGGAGTATAACCTGTGAGTGCAGAAGGCGCCAAGTTGGATGACATTATTGAACGACTGAGGTACTGTAACAAACAGTGCCTTCTAATTATGCAGAGAAAATCCACACTGATATATTCTTTGGAGTAGCTGAGAGATGACTGCTGGATTGCACAGACCAGCAGTAATATTCCCAGTTCTATCCACTGAATCGATGATAAAAGAAAGGATTAAACACACCTGGACAGACGGTGTTGTGTTTCGTTTTAACAGCACAGAATTAACGTTTCTTGTATACAGGTAAATATGAAACTAAGGCTGAAAAGCTTTGATCTATTTTGGCCCAACTAGAGTTTCAACACCAAATTAATAACTGGCATACCTTTCAAGGACCACCTCTATGCACCAGAAGTACATCCTATAACTGGAGTTGGGTTTTGTGAACGTTAAGATGATGGACAAGTATTCAAGGTATTGTTGTACATTTCAGTCCAGATTGATAACCAATTAATTTTCTTTCAGTAAATTGGTCAAAGTCTTAGGCAGGGTGGTCCATGTGACATACAGCTAGAGAGGTTTGAGGAGGCTCTGCATGATATACCATCCAGTTTAAACTATTCAGTCCTTTCTGGAATTAGATTGGCCATTATCTGAAATGCTGAGGTGACCTTCCCTGTCATTACCTTCACTAGGGATGTCGGCAGACTCTAGCCAAGTCCATTTCCATACTAAAAAGACCTTGCTGTCTTCGATAAGATTATAATCAGTAGTATCCATCAACTTGCTGAATTTCTCTGCCTATTAAATGAATAACAGTGTAGCTAACGGATATTTAACAGAGTCACTTTACATTGAAACATTCTATATGAAGGGTGGAAGGGTATAAACACACCTCGATAATAAAAGCATTTTCCTAGCCGTGCTTTAGCTTGGAAAATGCAGGTAGGGGACAGTCCATATCATCACAATCTTTTGCAAATGCATCCGAGATTTGTAGGTTTCCAGCTTCGTCTTGGTACTGAATTTTGACCTCCACCAGATTGGCACTGTATACAGGGAAACTAGGGGTTACATAACTTATTGTATTTCCTTTGGATAGAACAGTAATAATCGTAATATCATCGTCTTCCACATTGTCTGTTGCCTCCTGCGTCACTGGACCCGCCATTATATGCAAAATGCAATTACTACAACAACAAAAAATTTTGATGTGCTTATTACGCTTCCAACCTTCTCTGCAATAACTGTTACTGTAAACAAGGATGATAGTGGCTAGTTTGATGTTACCTTTAAAGACTTCCTGCAGGAATACTGAACTACGTATGTAGCACCAGCTATGATTGACGTATTTGAAAGTATCGTGACCTGTTCAGTATCGTGACTTTAGTACTGATCGATAGTGCTGGGCAGTATTGAAAATTAGCAAAATGGTATATATACCTTCTATAAAAAGTATTAATAAATATCAAGGTATTAATGTTAAAGCCATTAGTATAAAAGTAGCTGCCATTTTCCTCAACAAAAGCACCACATACATCATGGTAGCTCAGCAAACCTCACCACAAACCTCAGATACAAATTACCACAAACTTGTTTACATAGTTTGGTTAGCTGACTACATCACCACCTGCCTACAAACATTGTCACATGTCTGATTACCTTCTAAATAATAGTTAGACGTAAAGAACCAGGGTTCTACGGGATTTAGAAAACTCGAAGACCCTGGACTGTAGCGCCCGAGCGCAGCGAGGGCGCTACTAAGGGCCTGAGGGTTTTCTAAATCCCGTAGAACCCAGTGGTTCTTGACGTCTAACTTATTTAGACTACAACTCGTTATTGTACCTTGAGTTGACAGCTGCTTGTAAATGGGAAATGTATGGCTAATTACTAGAAACAAGCCATCTACACTTCCCTACATGGCGGGACCTCAGCGTGGCTGTTGCTACCCGTTTAAACGCCCATGCGTTGCCAATGTTACAGGCGCGTGCTATGTATCGAAGTACTGGACTCAGCGACTGGACTACAACTCATTGTTGCTGTTGTTGTGCCCCGACAGCTGCTTGTAAGCAAGTAATGTAGTGTTGATTAGTACAAACAAGCCCATTACACCTCCCTCTAATTCAGTACGGCTGTTACTAGCTAGTGTTGGGCGATATATCGATATTATATCGTATCGTTTGATTTTTTGTTGATATCGAAAAGTATCGATATATTTTTCAAAACTCGATATTTCGATACGATACATCACGTGATCTGATTTAATTTTAATTGTAGCTTTCCATTACCTTCAGCAATTTTCTAATTACTGTTACTCTTGTGTATGTGGACAGGAAATCCCCATTGTGTATAGCCATAGCTACCTAATATCAAATTATGTGAAAACTAGCAATTTACACGTGCAAATTAATGTTACAATATCGTATCGAAAAGTATCAATATCGGTCAATTTTAGTCAATATCGTATCGATATCGTATCGTTCTGAAAATCCTGGTATCGCCCATCACTATTACTAGCCATTTAAACGCCCATGCGTTGCCAATGTTACAGGCGCGTAATTATCGTGTTTCGTATCGCCTCAGAGCGTGGTCTCTATTGGACATGACCGTGGCTCTACGAGATTTAGAGACCACGTTTTCAGCCAATCAAATTTCAGTATCAAACTTGTTGTAGTCTAAATATGGGATGAAACAAGCCCACATGGAGGCCATAGTGCCCAGATGGTATGGCAATATTAAATAAAAGCAGGCAGTATCAAAACCAGTATGGCTTAACTATCACAGATTACTAACAATACTGGTATATCACCAGCTCTATCGATTGAGATACTAAAATGGCAGTATAGCTCAGCCCTATTATATAGCAGTGCAGAAATTTCTAAATGTGAATGATCACTGAGTGGTGTACTGTTGATTTCAGCCAGTGTTTATTCTAAGTAGCACATACACAATTGCCTCTATCTAAAAGAGAAGTAATTGTATCTACTACAACCAGTAGAATATCTTTTGTAGATTTTGATTTTATTAAATTAATAGACTCCGATATATGTTCAACATAGCCGAACTTCCATACAGCAGGATGAGAACAACTACATACAAACACAAGATCTGCCATGGTGATAAGCTCCTTGGTGAGTAAATTAGATGATGCAACATACAGGAGCCTGGTAGGGTTGAGTTGGACGTAGTGTTTCTTTTCAGAGAAGGTGAGCAAAACATTTCATAGCCTGCAATACTCATGGTTGGATTGACGTACATTGTGATAAATTAACTGAATTCCCACTGGAGAAGAGCATAAAACATTAAGGGTGGAAGGTCCATGATTAATTCCAGATTGCTGGAAGCTGTCCTCACCAACTGTATGTGGTAATAGAGCGGTTGCACAAATAATTACATTAGAGGCATTTAGAAAAACGTGTGGCAAGAATCCATTGCCACAATGCATGAAAATTGTGTATTCAATTTGACTTCCACAACTCAACTATGGATAGCTTACATACTACAGTGTTACATTCACCTATTATAAGGTATTAATATACTAGAAGGACGAGAGGGTAGCTGGTCTAGAATCTGAAATTACGATAAAATTCCACTTTTTGCTAGCACGCTCACGAAGCCAGATGCCTATTCACACTTACTAATGTATTAAAAGAGTTTTCTGACATAATTATAAAGAAAACAGTTTAGCCTCGCCATTTCAACACCCGTTTCGGAAAAGCGTGGGCGAGTACACACTATTTTCAAAATGTAGCCGTTGATGTAGCCACGAAGCAGACCAGCTATTCTCTCACTACTCTAGCATGTTAGCAGTGGCGGATCCAGGATGGGGCATTTGGGGCAAATGCCCCCCCCCCCCCCTTCAAGAAATTGCATACAAGATCGAGATACTCTAATAGAGCAGTCAATTACTCTAATAAAGCAGTCACAATGTTCATGAGGCAGTGTAGCTTACCTATGAAGCTACAAATAGGATTTTATTTTACATAACAGACGTGATATAGTTGGTAAGGATAACTAGCTATTATTGCTGTGACCTTTTTTTTTTTTTTTTTTTGTCTTCAACTGGTTTTCAGCAAGTTTTTTTGGTCTTCAACTGTTTTTCAGAAAGGTGCCCCCCCTCTTTCGAAACTCTGGATCCGCCCCTGGTTAGTACCTGATAAGATGATTACAATAACAGGAAAATAAAACACACAATTTTCCCAGCAGCAGGCTGTATAAATGCCACATGTTTTAGTTGAATGCTGCACCTGTGACATCACATGCAACCGTTCTGTTGTCTAAATAAACAAGCTGGACAAACCCATGAAAACTCAGGTTGGGATTGATACTGACTGCATGTAGCTGGTGTTAATAACTCTTGCAGAAAAAAGATGTGCTGCACTTGTAGACTATTACTGATCGTAAATCGTTGATATTTTGTGATTACAATCATCGTTATTGCGTTCACCAGCGCTACACTACGCTGTAGCTATGATCGTGCATGGCAGCCACACCCTTTCTGTGGTTTAGTATGACGGATATAGTACAAGCCAAACATGGTCATGATACACATTTACTCGCTCTCTGTTGTAAACCATAAATCACTGCTTATCCACACGTTAAACTATTGCGTACTGTCATTGGATGGTTGGAATTTAATAAACAACCGATGGTGATGACGCGCGGGAAAAAGTTAAGCATATTGATTCAATTAGCAGTGTTCAAATAGCACAGATCACACTTCACTTACTTTTTTCAGCAGCTCAGTATTTTTTTCACCGGTTAAAATCACTAAGTTCCGTCCACAGGCCTAGGGTTTGTATGTCGCCCGGTATTTCATTTTTCATTAATATAAACGAATGTCTCACGTGAAAATCAACCAATGAAAGGCGAACACATTGGAAGGAGTGGCAGCAGACACTTTTCAAATTTTTACGAGGTATTTGATTGGTCAGTTTTCACGTGATTTCGCTAACAATAAATCGCACAATTATTATTCTTATTAATGCTTTACACATACTAACCCCAGTTAGTACATCAGCACTCAGGGCCGGAGGAGGGAAAATTGAGTTGGTCAGGCCATTGACATAATGTTGAAATTGCTACTATATACATGCCAATGAGAGAGGAGCTGTTGCACAGTGTGCGAAGCAAGCACGAACATTCTAGAAGGGTCTGGGGGCATTCCCCCACAGGAAATTTTTGAAAATTAGACAGTCAGATATGCAATTTTAGGGATATTTCACTTCTACCCTGTAGCTAGCTATATAAATATGCTCAAGCCTATCTGTTGTTATTCAGACTTTCTATACTATGTATAATTGTAGACCTGACATACAGGGGACACAGCATGAAACTTGCTGTATGGTTCATTTAGTTGTAACTAGCAATTAGAAGTTCAAGGGGGGTCTGGGGGTACAACCCCCAGGAGCTGCAGAATTTTTTGCAATTTAAAGGCTTGAAAATGCCTTAAAATTTAAAATTGATGTTAAATTTTAAAGTAAAATTAGCTAGCAACTTGCAACTCCCCCCCCCCCCCCCCCCCCCAAATTTCACAAGGAACCCATGCAGCATGGCCCCCTTTAGCTAGGATATAATTAATCGACTAGGCAGTTAGCTGTAGCTATACAGTCAATTCACACAGCTACAATAAAAAGCTACACAGCTACAAAAATACAGTATACTACAATGGCGGATCCAGGATGGGGCATTTGGGGCAAATGCCCCCCCCCCCTCACCTTGTGGTAGACCCAGGAAGAGCCAGCCATACTTGTGATTAAAATGATAAACTTTATGTCAGGCCAAGATCAATTTAGTTATATAACTCATGAAAATATGCACATTTTACTAGCACTTATTACAATTTCACCTGAAACTGAAGTAAAGCAATGTCAAACTAGCTGTTAAATTGTTACCCTGCACCTTCGTGCATACTAAGCGCCTCTAAAATTAATTATCGTGTTGCTGTTGATTAAGACGTTTGTAGCCTTTTAACAGTTTTTAAGACTTCACAACCATCTTCAAAGGCCAAAGTGACAAAAATCATCAGTGAGACACTACTAAGAGGTGATTATTTGCTGCTTCAAAAATGCAGCATCTAGCAAGAGAATCTGGATCTCCCCAACCACCTACAACTTAGCCTGTCTGTGCCCCTCCCCTTGCTGGCTCCTGGATCCGCCCCTGTACTACTATACTGGTTTGTATGAAGTGAACGGATCATCACGTAAATATACTGGTGGACACCCACGAGACCAATCAGTATTCGAAAATGGCGCGATGTGGGTAAGACTGAGAGTTTGCTCAGTATTTCGACAGGACGAGTGGGTAGTTGAAGAGGAGTGATTTCTACTCAACATCTCATCCAGATGGCCGCCATGTAATGTATGAGTCTACAGCTTCTTGCCGCGGAATGAGTCATCTGGCGGTTTGTCACTGCCAGCCCTTCGCCCAGTAAAAGAAGCCAAAAGAGACAAGCCAAGGAATTTTAATGATTATTTTATGAAGATTGAATTGTGATATAAGTGTGCTGGTTTAGAATCAAAGAAGGCACCTGATAAATGCCAACTGTCGGCACACGTGATACTGTACGTAGAACCCACAATCATTTCTTTATAAAACGATACGAATGCTATGCTGTACTGTAAGGTAATTGGAGGTACTATACGTGTAGTTCTGTGCTTTAGTTAGGCTGAGAAACTAGGTAACTACTCGTGTCATGCATTTTCAATAACATCTGTAAAATGTACGTAGCTACATGTAGATGTGATCGTCTAAAGATTGCATGAGAGTAATATAGTTCGAGCTGGTCAGCTAGTTGGTTTAACTCCAGATTATTGGTCCGACTCAGGCCGGACCGTCTCCTCCGGCCTTGGCACTGAAGGTTTGACAGCAACATGTCCTGCAGCCTTTTCAACCCCAGGATTTGATTAATGCTTATAGGTAATATCAACACTCCATTAATCTATTTAGAATTCTTTACCACACTGCTTTCACCAAGGTAGAGAGCTCTGATAACTTACTTTTTTGAACATATGTGTATTACTTGTTTCTGTATAATGTAGACTATGTAGTTGTGTTATACATGTTGTATGTACCTTGAGGAAGCACCCTTGTACAGGCCGAACCTTTTGGTGCAACCCTGTATTTTTAGATAATAACCGTTTTGCAAATCACTGTAATTATGCATCTTGAATATATGGCTCTCATGGCCAGTGGTCTAAGAGTAAAGACTGCACTACACATGTTAATTGCCCATCAAGACTGTCAAGAGGGAACACACAGGCTCTCATTGTAGATTCATTTGCAACCAGGGTCAAAGTAATTTAGGCCACTAAACTTTGTGCCAAGTCAACAGTCAAGGACACTAAAAAATTTAAAACCACAATTGAAATATTTGGCACTATTGTTACTGCTTAACCACTGGAAAAGGCTGCCTCAGTCACAGAAATTGTGACCACTGTTACAGATCTACCTACAGTGCACACCTACATGACACTCCTTGTACACAGATATACTAACCCCAGGTTAGTATATCTATGCCTTGTATGTACACTGAAATTTAGTATGTGACATGGTTTCCACACTTGATTTTAAAGCCCTTTATGAAATTATAAAACATGGTAAAAAACATTCCACACAGAAACAACACAAACAGTGACATTCTCACATACGTACAATACACAGTACACAAGTACATGGAGCTAATTATTTAAGGTGTGACAATTTCTTCTAATGACTCAGCGACGCCACTTTCACCAACACTACAACTGTTTAGTGCTGAGATCACATGATTCCAAGTTCCACCACAATTCTATCTCAGCCATGCCTGGAACATCTTCCTACAAGCTTCTCTAGTCTTCCTCTGACAGTCCTCTTCAATCTGATCCAGTGTGTGTGTATTAACACCTAACCTGAGGCCCAGGTTGTACCACTTTGTAGAACAACTACTACCAACATGTTCTATTAGATCTGATAGTGTAGGAGGATCTGTGGAGTATACACATGTTATAATGTATTGTACCTGTAACCTTGTGTAGTATGTAATGTATATAGTTAATAGGAATATCATTATAACAATAATATGACCCCTAGATTGTGGCATTAGTAATGTAGTCAACACAAGGCTTGACAAGACCATTACTAGGAAATTAGTTAATAAAAGTATTTTTCAGATACCAATGTGGTTTTCTAAAAATGCTAAATACCAAAATTAATGTAGTTACATCCCAGTACATGGGAGTGTCAAAGTGCTGCACTGGGTGATATGTAACTAACTTATCACCCAGTGTGTGGGTATTCAACTAGTGCATGGGATGACAAATGAATTAATTAGAATACAGGTGCTAAAATCAGCTAATGGTGGCTTTTTGGCTATGATTCACACTGGGATATAAATTAGTTATATCCAAGTACACTCAGGCAATATCTTAAGTTATCACCCTCATCCCCAGTTTCGCTTCGGACTTGGGTGATAATTATGATGTCTTCCTTGTACTGAGATAAAACTTTAACTAACTAAATTTTTGGTAGTTAAATGGTGGCCACACATGAAGTCAAGCCCATACATGTTAGCACAGATCATATGTGTCTGTTGAAGTACGTTTGGAAGGAACATTTCATTTGTTCCTACTTAAAATTACTACTAGCACAATGTGGGTATAAATGTAAGAGTGTAAAATATACTATATAAGTGATAAGTACCGAGGTATATTTCATATACCTTACCGTTCTTCAAAAATTCAATACTGCCCATCACTAGCCACAACATACACACGTGCGCGCACGCACACACACACACACACACACACACACACACACACACACACACACACACACACACGCATACACTACACCTACACCTACACACACAGACACAGACACAGACAGACAGACACACACACACACACACACACACACGCATACACTACACCTACACACAGACACACACAGACACACAGACAGACACAGACACACACAGACACACACACACAGACACACTACACCTACACGCACACACTACACCTACACACACACGCATACACTACACCTACACACACACGCATACACTACACCTACACACACACGCATACACTACACCTACACACACACGCATACACTACACCTACACACACACGCATACACTACACCTACACACACACGCATACACTACACCTACACACACACGCATACACTACACCTACACACACACGCACGCACACACACACACGCACACACACACACACACAACACACACTACACCTACACACACACACACTACACACATACACACACACACTACACCCACACACACGTACGCACAGACACACACACACACTACACCCACACACGCACGCACGCACACCCACGCACACACACTACACCCACACACACATACACAACGCACGCACACAAAGACACGTACATAAATGCACTAAGGATATTTGTATGTCTGACTTATGCAGGTGTTCACATCATCTGGTTCCAGTCTAATAATCATCAATCACTTGACAATTTCCCTTGTTCAGCTTCATTGAGAGATGTCACATTATTCTCATCAGGTGGAGACATCAACATCATTGAGTTGAATATATATTAGAGAAAAGTGAATTGTCATAATCTACACACTTAGTAAGGTCCCAAAGTATACACATACCATAGTAAATTTAGACACACGTGGATGGCCACAATGTACAAGGTGACACAGTGCTAACTTATAAACTAACAATGTTTGGTTCATCTATCCTAAACAGTCACATAAATATTACCAAGCATTACTCAGACAATTAACCTCCTCCCCACCTGCATTAATTACAAATGATAGGTACAGGTAATCTTGAACTGCCAGACCAATATTATGTGTCTTATCGGTTCTCTGATATAAGCACCAGCTCCATGCAACTGGTCCAGATGATGACACTACGACTCATTAACAGTTTTGCAGCACATCCCAACTGGTAATGAATACAAAATTATCTAATTGAGAGAAAGCAAATAGGTTTTCTGATATCATGTGATGTGGAGCCTGGTGAATGTCCCCCTTTCCAGCAACAGGCTATAAACAGATGAAACCTGATAGCCACCAATTTTAATACAACTAAAGGCTAGTGTTTCCAAACAGATGATATGGAGACCGTATTTAGTAGGGAATAAAAGCATATTTAGAAGAAGCAAGGAGGGACTCCCTTGTACCTAAGCAGAAAAACAAAAAAAACAAAAAAAAAAACCAGCTAGATTTACTCTCACCAGACCAATTTCAGTGAATTGTATTTATAATTCATCAGTGCATGGCGTGTACTGTTAAAGCAAGATATATGTACATGATGCATAAACATTCACACAATTCCTTGATACATAAATAAACAGCTGGAAGACATCAACAAACTAACTTGGTGCATTTTCAGGATCCTGACAAAGTTGTGTCATCACTGTTACTACAGTATGTCAACCTCTTCCAAAATGTCTCCAGCAAGATAAGACATGATCCACCATGTTTCTCTAAAATCTTCAAGAACTCGTAAAAACTGTCCGTATGATTAGTATCTAACTGTTGAGCAATATGTTTCAAGAAACATTCACTATTCTGATCTCAATTGTTCACCATGTTCCCATCTAGGATCTGCTTTGAGATGTCCATGACAACGACTCTGTACCTTGGAATAATGTTCTATACAGCTACAGTACAGCTGTTGTAATAAATTCCTCAGTTAGTTTGAAGCAGTAAGTGCAGCTCATCAGACACAATAGAGAGATATTCACCAGAGGTAGTGTAGATTATCATTCCAGTATTCACCATTATCTTTGAAGTCATCTAGTTCTCCATCATTCTAGATGTCACAAGTTTTCAGCTACTGTAATGTGTCATATCCCACAGATAGAGCAATTAAATTTCTCCCATGACATTTCTCCCGGTGAATGATCTAACCATTCCATAAACATAGCCCTACAAGCTGTCTTACTGTCCCTACTATCATGTTGAATAGTCTTCAGTTCTTTAGAGTCTACACCAAGTTGTAACCCTATCTCAAACCATTTGGTGGCCATACTGGGAATGACCAGCTCTGTTAGATTTCCAATATTAAGCGGAACATCAGAACCATTACCTGCAATGAGTATAGTGAATGTATAGGATGTTTACACATGAAAACACAGGTATACACTGATATACATACTGTTTTATAGTACAGCAGAAATACGAACACACAAACACCCACAGACACACAAAACATGAATACCTGTGCGTACTAGTTTGCATACATTTGTCTGTGAGCATGTTTGTATGGTGTGTGTACATGCGTATGTACAGTGTAGTTACATTTACATCTGGAAGTACGCGAATAGCGCAGTGTGCGTGCGTGCGTGTGTGTGGGATGCACTGATACCACTTTTTACCTACTGATCCGATACCAATACATGTTTAGTGGAAAATTGGCCGATACTGATACTTTGCCAAATTGTTTTTAAGAAACAGCCAGTATCCCCACTGTTTTATAAGCCAACTTACTTAAAATACGCTTGCAAATGTCTTTATAGCACTGCTTGTTGGATTTGTGGACATCATGCATTGATTTGTGGTGTTCAATCAGCACGTATGGCTTCAATAAATCTTGTGGCTTACTTTTCATTCAATTGTACTAACAATCATAATCACTCCCTACATATACCACCATCTTGAAAAACAATTAAATGATGTCATCCAAAAGTATCAGTTATGGTATCAGAGCCACTTAAACCATGGCCAATACCGATAAAAATTTCAGTATCGAAGCATCCCTAGCAAACCCCCTACAATTCAGCCTACAAGCTAATGAGGAATATCCCCATTAACCACTTACAGTGCACTTTTATATATATACTCAACTTTGAGGTCTTGCAATAATAATAATTTAAAATAAGGATGTCCCCAATTTTCAATACTACTATACACATCTTACATTGGCGCAATTAAAATATCTTAAATTTAAAAATGAGGTATGGTTAGTATAAGTAATCACACACATATATGGGTGCAATTAGGAAATACCTGTACATTTATTTATTGATTAGAAAAACACTTAGGGGTCACATGCTAATGTACAATTACAGTAATGATCTAAGTATGACCTTAAAGTTTCTATGTCAATTTCATGTATATCAGGGTAGGGTAGAGAAATCCATTTAATAGGGCGTCACTATTCAGTGGACTGGACTACTGGACTGGAACACTGGACTGGACTACTGGACTGACATATTTTTGGTTTTTGCACATTCTATGGTTGGATTTACGGAGTCTTGCTAGTAAGAACTCTTTGGGCACCTGCAGCCCACTTCTAAACGCTTCTAAACACTGAAGACAAACAGTGGAATATGCGAAAACTGTCTCTTAATAATTTCGCTACTGTTCATTATGCCACTATACAACACTTATTCCTTACCTGGTGTGTAGTAATGCTGCAGGCAGTGCAGGGAATTCCGGTAGTGAATGTGACAGCAATAGTTAACCAGCAATCAACTAGCCAGTAGACAATATCCTTCAAGATATATCCTTAGAGCAAGCTTGAGGAGCAAGCTTGAGGAGCAAGCTAGTCTCATTAGTCTTGCTCTCACTAGTCTCGCTGTTTCAGGGGTGTAACTAATCACTGGACTGGAACACTGGACTGGACTACTGGACTGGACTACTGGACTGGACTACTGGACTGACATATTTTCGGTTTTTACACATTCTGAGGTTGGTTTTATTGAGTCTTGCTAGCCAAGGGCCTTCAGAAAACTTGCAGTCTGCTACTAAAATGATGAGTGTGAGGAGTGGAGTAAGCAAAAACTTACTTCCAGTGATTTCACCTATTATGTTCTTCTACAGTACATATACTATACTCCTTATCAGTATGCTGCAGGGAATGTGCTAGTTATGGTTAACCAACAATAAAGTCTTAGAGATAGTAGCAAGCTCTTGTACAATGTTAATAAATTTGGTCACATATTATAGTACACCAACCAGCACATCTAAGAACCAATCATGATAGCAGAAAAACCCTACAGTCGTACAATGAGTTTGTATATTGCATGTAGGAATGAATTTAACCACAATAGATTATCCTAGGAAGGATAGGTTGTGTCCAGGGGTCTGAGCTATTTAGTGCAAGGATTCATTGGTAGCACAAATATAGTAAAATGATTTTTGGTTAGCTATTGCTATAATTATTACAATCTCCAAAACACGATACTAAGAAGTGTATAAATGTTGTAGAGCATAACAATTAGTCGGTTTTAGCTTACTCCACTCCTCACACTCATCATTTTAATAGCAGACTGCAAGTTTTCTGAAGGTCCTCTCAGAATGTGTAAAAACCAACCTCAGAATGTGTAAAAACCAACCTCAGAATGTGTAAAAACCAAAAATATGTCAGTCCAGTAGTCCAGTCCAGTGTTCCAGTCCAGTAGTCCAGTCCAGTGATTAGTTACACCCCTGTTTCGGTGTAGGGGCTTATCAAATAAAGATTATAAGCGCCCATGCTGAAAAATCTCTAATTGGTAAGCGCCTGCACTGACTAGAGAGGTCTGGCCATGCTGGCAAGACTAGCTTGCTCCTCAAGGATATCTCGAAAGGTTGTCTACTGGCTAGTCGATCGCTGGTTAACTATTGCTGTCATATTCAGTTCCTTGCACTGCCTACAGCATTACTACACACCAGGTAAGGAATAAGTGTTGTATAGTGGCATAATGAACAGTAGCGAAAATATTAAGAGACAGTTTTCGCATATTCCACTGTTTGTCTTCAGTATTTAGAAGTGGGCTGCAGGTACCCAAAGGGTTCTTACTAGCAAGACTCAATAAAACCAACCTCAGAATGTGTAAAAACCAAAAATATGTCAGTCCAGTAGTCCAGTCCAGTGTTCCAGTCCAGTAGTCCAGTCCACTGAATAGTAACCCCCCATTTAATAGTTGTCATGGGAAAAGAAGAGCTACAGTAAATTTCTATGCTGGGGTGGTAGTGAGAGAATTTTAGTTGATGATTAGCTCTGTTGTTTGGAAAAGATGGAGGAACAATAAGCAGGTTGTTCAGTAATTTAAATAAAAAGAATTAGTCTATTATTTCTACGTCGATCTTGTAGAGTTAGCAAATTTAACTGGTGTAGGACTGTGGTGATGCTGTCACAGTGATCTCTTTGCATGGGTTGTTTGTAACAAACCGTGCAGCCCTAGTTTGGATCAATTCGAGTTGATTGATTGCATTGTGATGGCGAGGGTCCCATATGGAGGAGAAATAATCAAGCATTGGCAGAACCAGTTGTTCATGAAGATGTCTTGGAAGGTTGTACATATTACGTTTAAGGAATCCCAGTATGTGGTTGGCTTTGTGTGGCAGAGTGTTTCAATGTGAGGATGCCAAGATAGCTTATGATCTAATGCTATACCTAAATATGGATGATGAGAAACAGTGTTCAGTGTAGTACTATTCATGGTATATTCAGAAGAACTTATGTTCCATTTTAAAGTTGCTCGCAAGTAACAGCAAAAATTATACAAGGCAAAGCCAAGTGCTATTTTGGCTGTTACGAGCACAATTATTCCATGGACACAAAAATGCGTGTGATTATCTACTAATTCTACTAATCACACACAAATGCTGACCTGGTTAACCTACTGACCTAAAGAGTAGTCAGGATGGGACCCATATGTGACACAGTTAAATTATTCACAAAAATCTATATTTAAAAAGTCCACAAGTTCCTGCACATATAGATTATACAGTGATACAGACTGAAAGAAAATCTATTATAGGAAGATTACCTGCAAGAAATGAGTAGATACCAAAGAATATTTTATCAATGATCAATGAGTGGCATGTAAGTCTATAGCAAACAACCGTACAGCAAAAGTTTCCATAAGTGGATGCCAAACTAGTTGCTTACAACCAGAAACAAGGGAGTAGTCCCCCCCCCCCCCCCTCCTCCCAATTTCTCTGTCCCTGCTACAAGACAGCAAGTCACATTCTCAGATAGTGGGTAGGCTTCCACCGATACAGAAAAATACCTACCGATCCAATACCAATACCAATCGTAGCAGTAAATTTTGCCAACACAGATACCAATAATTGCCATAATTGTCTTGTACTTGTAATAATAAGAATGTCCCTAATTCAATACTACTGAACACATCATAACATATATTTACATTAGCGCAATTAAAACACCTTAATTTAAAAATGAAGTAGGGTTCATATAGTAATCACACACATATGAGTGCAATTAGGGAATAACTGTACAAGTAATGGCGAAAATTGAGCAAGACAAAGCCAAGTGCTTTTTGGTAGTTACGAGTACAATTATTCCATTAATACACGAAAATATGTGTGATCACCTACTAATTCTACTAATCAAACACATTTGCTGACCTGTTTAAATACTGACCATATAGCAATCAGGATAGGACCCAAATCTGACCCATATGTCACACAGTTTAGGTAATTTGCCAAGATTAAATTTAAAGTCACAAGTTCCCAGTTCACATATAGATTATACAGTGATACAGACAATAACTATGCCATTACACTGTAGGAAGGTTACCTGCAAGAAACAAGTAGCTACCAAACTTTTATCAATGATCGATAAGTGGGCATAGCTCTATGAAAGTCTACAGGCAGCTACTGTACAGCAAAATCCACAATTCCCATAATTGGGCTCACTTGATGCAAAACTAGTTACAACCAGAAACAAGGGAACAGTTATTCCCCCCCCCCCCCTCCCCATCCCATTGCAAAACACATTCTCAGATAGTGGGCATGGCTCCATGTATGTTTGTTGTCTATACACAATTGAATTTCCTTCAGCACAAATAATAGTTAGACGTCAAGAACCAGGGTTCTACGGGATTTAGAAAACTTGAAGGCCCTGGGCTGTAGCGCCCGAGCGCAGCGAGGGCGCTACTAAGGGCCTGAGGGTTTTCTAAATCCCGTAGAACCCAGTGGTTCTTGACGTCTAACTTATTTAGACTACAACTCGTTATTGTACCTTGAGTTGACAGCTGCTTGTAAACGAGAAAAGTATGGCTAATTACTAGAAACAAGCCCTCTACACCTCCCTACATGGCTGGACCTTTGCTACCCGTTTAAACGCCCATGCGTTGTCAATGTTACAGGCGCGTGCTATGTATCAAAGTACTGGACTCGGCGACTGGACTACAACTCATTGTTGCTGTTGTTGTGCCTCGACAGCTGCTTGTAAGCTAGTAATGTAGTGTTGATTAGTACAAACAAGCCCATTACACCTCCCTCTAATTCAGTACGGCTGTTACTAGCCATTTAAATGCCAACACGTTGCCAATGTTTACAGGCACGTAATTATCGTGTTTCGTATCGCCTCAGAGCGTGGTCTCTATTGGACATGAGCGTGGCTCTACGAGATTTAGAGACCACGTTTTCAGCCAATCAAATTTCAGTATCAAACTTGTTGTAGTAGTCTAATTGAACTTAGAAGATAGTAAAGCAGATGACCTGGACAAAATGCGATTCGGACAATCTGCGACCCACTTAAAATGCTGACATTATGAGATGGTCTTATTAATGAGGTCATGAAGTACACCTTAGCTATGTTTGGGACCTACTTGACATGGTCACTATAATGAGGTGGTCTTAATGAGGTCATGAAGTACACCTTAGCTATGTTTGGGACCTACTTGACATGGTCACTATAATGAGGTGGTCTTATTAATGAGGTCATGAAGTACACCTTAGCTATGTTTGGGACCTACTCGACATAGTCACTATAATGAGGTGGTCACATTGCAAATTTAAGTGCCAAAGTATAATGCATAATCACTTGTGACTTACTACTACTGTACATCTTTGCTTCCAGACACAGAGAGGCTTCGAGTAGCGTTTATCTATTTATAAGCACATGTGCAGAGGATAAGACTAGCAAGCAACAGAGTACCATATACCATAATTATTCTGTTGTACACATGCTATAAAAATCTAATGCATACTCACAGAGATTCAGCTGGCATTCCCCAACTTAGCCTTGCAACCCAGGACCTTAGTAGGTGTAAGCGCTTGCGCCTTATACTGAAAGCTGAGTGCTCCTGGATCTGGCCTACAACAGTAAACTAGGGTAGATCTCTACAATTACACACTGCATTATATATCTAGAGCACTTGTACAGCAGTATATTATCTATAATACTTGTAGCGTGCTAATCAATCCTCCACACATGCGCTTATAAATGGATAAGTGTTACACGAAGACCATGTCTGGTAAGTGGCACCAAATTCACCTGAATTGTCGTTATTAAAATTTTTACCATTAACCTACCATCACAGCCATTTCTTGGCCGCCACCTTGGATTTCACATCTTTTTTCACTATAGCCTTCCTGAGGGCCACACTCTTTTTTTTATAGCTTGGCTGTTTTGGATTAAATTTCAATTTTTTTTTTGTATACCCCAAAGCCGGCCTATGGCTGGCTTTAGGGCTTTTTTTAACTTATCTTTTTTTCTTTACCACAGGAAGAAGAAAAAGATGAAGGAGATTTTAAATACTTTAACTAATTCAGATTTTATCAGTAAATGTACAAATTATATATACATTTATTACATCTCAATTAATCCCTACAGATAATGGGTGACTTGAAATGTACCTGAACTCTCTACAGGGTGATTTGCTTGTAGACGAACTCTCTACAGGATTCTCTCTACAGGGTAAATTGTTTCTCTCTGCAGGGTTATCTGTTTGTAGATGAACTCTCTACAGGGTGACTTGAAATGTACCTGAACTCTCTACAGGGTGATTTGCTTGTAGACGAACTCTCTACAGGATTCTCTCTACAGGGTAAATTGTTTCTCTCTGCAGGGTTATCTGTTTGTAGATGAACTCTCTACAGGGTGATTTTGTTTGTAGCTGAACTCTCTACAAAGTGATTTGTTTCTTACTGAATTCTCTACAGGGTTACTTTGTCTCCAAAGGGTGATTCATTTTTGTAGCTTAACTCTTTACAGGATGACTTGTTTCTAGCTGAACTCTCTACAAGGTGATTTGTTTGTAGCTGAACTCTCTACAAGGTAACTTCTTCTAGGTGATCTTTCTACAGGGCGATTTGTTTGTAGCTGAACTCTCTACAAGGTGATACTTCTAGCTAATCTCTCTACAGAATGACTTGTTTCCAACTGAACTCTCTACAGGGTGGCCTGTTCATAGCTGAACTTTCTACTGGGTGATTTATTTGCAGCTGAACTCTCTACATGATGGTTTCTTTGTAGCTGAACTCTCTACAAGGTACCTTCTTCCATAGCTGATCTTTCTACAGTGCGATTTGTTTGTAGCTAAATTCTCTACAGGGTGATTTATTTGCAGCTGAACTCTCTACAAGGTGATTTCTTCTAGCTGAACTCTCTACAGGGTGATCTTTTCGTAGCTGCAGGGTAATTTTTTTTTTTTTTTTTGCAACTGAACTCTCTGCATGATAGTTATTTTTTGTAGCTGAACTCTCTACAAGGTGACTTCTTCTAGCTGAACTCTCTACAGGGTGATTTGTTTGCAGCCGAACTTGCTATATGTGACCATCTCAGCAAAAACCCGACTTGCGAAGAAGGAAGACTCAAATCGAGCAAAATTATATACCATCGTATTCGCCTGTTCATGGAGAGTTAGAAAATCTTTGTTTCGTTTCTGTAGCTTCAATGGTATGCGTGTCACGTATGTTTGTTTACGATGCGGTAAACGTAAACAAGACTGTCATCGTTTCTTCTACCAAACCGCTTTCATATCCATATGTGCAAGTGTCTACAGGACTAACACTATACCTTGGCTGATGTACTGATCCATGGTGAACATTTTAAGCCAAATTGCAACACTGTAGACTAATCCAAACAGAAGTTACGACTGCGAATGTAAGCGCCTGTAGTTTATTTTCAGTATAGTCACTGTACAAATCGATTATCTTACTCTTCCTACTGGCTAGTGCTATAATTTCGAAACTACACACCACAGAAGGCTGACACTTTGGTGATCCATTCCTTGAACACTGCTAATAATGCTAAGTGAATAAAAACAATTCTTTTAATTGTGCGAACAAGTCGGGTTTTTGCTGAGACGGTCACATATGGTAGTTTCTTTGTAGCTGAACTCTCTCTACAAGGTGTCTTCTTCTAGCTGATCTCTTTACAGGGTGATTTGTTTGTAACTGAACTCTCTACAGGGTGATCTGTTCATAGCTGAACTCTCTACAGGGTGATTTGTTTGCAGCTAAACTCTCTACATGATGGCTTCTTTGCAGCTGAACTCTCTACAAGGTGACTTCTTCTAGCTAATCTCTCTACAGGGTGACTTGTTTCTAGGTGAACTCTCTACAAGGGTGACTTGCTTTTAGCTGAATTGTCAATAAGATTAACTGGTTGTAGATGAACTCTCTACAAAATAACTTGCAATGTAATATAATTCTAAGTTATAAATGTAGCTGAATGCTCTATTAGGGTGACTGTTCTATTAGAGTATCTCGATCTGGCATTTGCTACATGTAGTTGCCTTTCGAATCATAACTCAGTGATTTGTATTCCGATTCTTCTGTACTACCGCAAGGACTTTCTATGATGATTATTCCAGCTACATACTGAGTTTCAGCTCATTGCTCTAAGCGGTTTGCCTGGTAGATGTGAAAAATAATAGTTTTTTTTATTCATAAAAATTGATCGCGTAATTTTGACACAGGTTGGGTTTTGTGTCATATCTCCATTCCTTTCAAACCACAAAAAAGCACTCCTACGACGGTTACTCCATGTACATATCAATTTTCAACTCACTCCTCCGAGGGGTTTACCCTGTAGGTGTGACAGACCTTCCACCTTATTTTACACAAATAATCGGTCATAACTCCGTGAATGCAGAGTTTATGATAACGTCCGGACACCGGACAAAATCCGGTCAAATTGCATAGATGTCTGACCATAATGCAATTTGTCCGGACACAGTGTCCCATCAAAGCATAAAGAAGGAGCCTAAGGGCTGAGCTGGCATGCTATCAACAATAACATTCACTTGGTTGCCAGGAGATAGTATACATTCTTACAACCCAAGGGAGTGACCATAAATGTACCATTGCCAACCCACTGGTGTACTTTAACCACATAACAGCTGCAGTAAGGCATGTGATGTCTTACCACTATAATGTTTATTTGCTATGCTACGGTAGACATGTTGGGCATTCATCTCATGTCTGGTCAATTTTGGCAATTGTCCGGCCGATTTTGGTTTGTCAGGACATTGTGGCAGGACAACAGAGAATTCTTATCATAAGCTCTGGAATGTTCATCGGATTCCTACTAAAGTTGGTACTGAGATCCGCCTTAACGAGCCCTTTAAGTGCGCCAAATTTCAGTCCAATCCGAGCACGCATTTGTGTTTTATGGCGGATTTTGCGAAGTGTGCAAGAAAAAAAAACAAAGAAATCAAAACGAAATTTTGTTCGCTTGGATCTCAAGAATGGCTGGAGCAATTTTCTTCAAATTTGGTATGTAGACTCCCCTAACTGGCCAACAATTCTGTAGAAAATTTGGTTCTAATTGGATTAGGAATCACAGAGCTACATAGGTGTGAATATTGCATTTTCTTTCTTCCTGTTAATATACTCACAGTGTGGCGCGTCAGCTTCTTGGGCCACACGACACACTTCCGTGTGTCTTGATGTCTGTGTCCGTGTTTCCCCCATATTCGCCTTTTCCAACCACCCCCTCTTACGTGAGTATGTGCATGAATTTTTGACTTGATCTTCAAAGTGGTCATGAATGTAAAGTAATTTAGTAGTTAATTTCACACATTGAAGTACAAGTAATGCATGTATATGGTAAACCCCCTCCATTCCTAGGACCATAATAAGGTGCTCATATTACAGAAACCATAAAAGTATTTTGGCCCAAAATTATGTGCACCGCTAGAGTGGGAGTATAAACAGGTGTCCTGGTTTTCAAGGTATTCAGGTATCCCTTTTGAGGAGTTCTGTTGTACGAACCTATGCAGCCACATACCAACTTAAAATAGGGCTAAGTCCACTATGGTGGGATTCAACTTAATAAAGAAGATATTTCTGATGAAATGGTACATGGTGGTCAGATCTGTAATTTAAAGTCCACCTGTCTAATAAGGACCATTTTTGGATTTGCTAGAAAGAGTTGATGCTTTGGTGCTATTTAATAGTTATACCATGGCCACGAGGGATTATCCTGATACGTATGCCCAAGCTCAAGGGCCACAGGCCCGAGCATATTTATCAGGCAAATCCCGAGTGGCCATGGTATAAGTAATATATACCACTCTGGTATGCTCACCTAATAAGCCTTTTCCATATGACGTCACAATTAAAGATCGGGGTACTCTAATTTTTTGAGTATTGGATCCTACAGGCGGTACATGAAGATCGATTGTTTGTGTAATCCAGAAAGAATCTATCACAGTAAAATTGGCAGGTATGAGTATAATGCTATGAATGGATTGCTACTTACAAAAGTTTCGGCTGGTTTTCTAATTTGAGTGGTAACATTACTCTATTAATGACCTAGTAACCATACCTGATCGCTGTGCCTCAAATATAGGATTCATTAATCCAGTAATAATGAATCAAATGTTTGCATCATAGGAAACAGTACTTGAAAATATAAGAGTACCTCAAATAGAAATTAGCGTGACGTCATTATGGAAAAGGCTTATAGGTGAAGAGACAAATCAACATTCAACACATTACTTTTATACAACGGTATCTAGATATCAATTGTGGGTTTAAATTTGGGCTCTGGTATTCACAAAAAAATGATCGTGGGTGGGTGTTGCTGGTTTTAGTAGTACCATTTCTAACCAAGTAACCCAGTTAAGGTTGTCTAAAATAGTCTAAGGTGCTAAAGTAATAATGAAGAGCGACAATGTCTAAGCCATCTTGTCACATGATTGAAATGTGGTATATAGAAACCATCCCCAACACTATGCAAACAATTATTTAGTGGTGCATAGTAGCTGAACTACATGATGATGACTCATTCAATTATTTTTTATTGAAGAGAATGCTTGGCCAGCCAAGCCTATATGCTAAACTCAAACCCGCAATGCAAAACTTTAAGTAGCTCAATATAAACAATCAAAGGGAACTGATGCATTGTAATTGCCTACGCATCAAAGACATTGTGGCCAGGGCTTTATCACGATATCACCTTAACCACAGGGCGATATCGTGATATCACCCTGTGGTCAGGGCAATATGTGAAATATAACCCTGTGGTTTCCTTTGATCTGAGATGATAAAGTGGTATATACATTAATGTACCACTCTGCGTGGGCAGTTCAAAGGCACCGCCAGTGCCATAATTTGTATATTGCACTGCTGCAGACCGCAGCGAGTGCATTATAACTTATAATGCACTGGTTGCGGTTTTGTAGACCACAACGAGTGCATTATAAATTATAATGCACCGACCACAGTGCAATATACAGATATTGCACTGGCTGCGGTTTTGTGCAGCATAGCACAAGTGCCGGTGGCGAAGACCACTACGACACCTCACCTAATAGGTGGAAAGACACTTCACAGATCACTCAAATTCTTTTATAGCCTGACATGTAAAGGTCGATTGTGGGCCATAACGTCACCAATACGTATAATGTTTACAAGCAGCCAATGACGATCGAAAAAGCCAACACGGGTGGCCACAACTCTAGTCTACATATATATAAACGTACTTATATACCTTACTAGTCTGGTGCCATCTTAGCCTAGATTAAACTGTAGTCCACTTCGACAATGACTCAATAAAACAAATATATTCTAAATAATACTAACTTTTATGTTCGATTGTGGTAACCAGTTTTGTCATGCCACCTGATTCGAGTTTAGCCAGTGTGAATAGTAAGAATTATACTAGTATCGTTTAGTAGTTAGGTTTTGTTTACTTAAAACGTCTATTTAGCTACATTTTTTCGCTCAAGAGAATCACTATGGCGATTAGTCTGGCGCTTAGTCTATATGGCGATTGAGTGATCATGCTGAGCACTACATGATGAGAGTCGAACAGCGAATGCAGGTTAGTAATATAACCCATAGCGTACTAGCTTTCAATATCTCAGGTGGCTGCAGTACTGCAGGGGAAACGTCATCGCAACGTCAGGCTTGGTTACCCACAATCGATGTTAGAAACCTGGCCTTTATAAGTGTTACAGCTGTCTTGTGAGACTCTCCCCACCTATTAGGTGAGTGGTACATAACAGTTATACAACGTGCACTCGTGCTCTGCCTGTATAAACGCACTTGCCTTCGGGCCTAACGGCCCTCAGGCTCGTGCGTTTATATCAGGCAGAGCACTCGTGGCCGTTGTATAACTATATAATATCCTATTAGAAAAGTAAAAATTAACTGCAGCACATAGGTGGTCTTTCAATACAGGTGGTCACTAATACAGGTTGCACTGTACCCAGACATCTTCACTCGTAAGACAAACTTGGCATGACCTTGTTACGAATGGTTATTGGAGTGTATACTCCCATACAGTTATGGACTACAAAATTCCACTATAAACCACAACGTAATTCATAATATCATTGTGGTCCCACTACAAAATTTTTACCAAACACAGAACATGACCCAATCATTATTCACAAAAGAATCCGAAGAATTTCAAGCAGCCTATTTTAAATATAAAGGATTAAAGGTTTTAATAAAGTATTTTAAAACCATAATTAAGTAGATATCCCACAATTTAGGGAATACTGGGAAGGTTGATCAACAGTCTTCCATCAGAAAAAGTTGTGTTTAAACAGTGCAAAGTCATAGGAAAAATTCGTCATTAAAAAATTTTCATCACTGGCTGTAGCGACGTAAATTAAAACAATGAATTATTTTTAGCTTTCCAAATATTTCACGCATACAAATATTAATGTGTAAGTATTCCGTCAAAACAAATTGAAAATAATTTGCGTCAAAATTTTAATACACAAAAATATTTAATTTTCCTGATTTACGATACAGTTGATTTTGTAACTAAAGATTAATATTGCACCTAATCGGTTCAGTAATCAGTATACTGATTACTAGCCATTAATTGGTTTTGATTAAATCAAAGCTGATGTTAATCCCCACTGTGCTGTGTAGTAGTATAATGATGTGGGGGAGGATATAGATGCACATTATTTGGAATTTTAATTAAGTTATGTGATGATGGTTTAGCAGTGACTACAAGCCATGTCCATAATAAACTGTCAGGTTTTAGGCCATGCCCAACAGTAAACTAAGGTTTTAGGTTTCTGTGTAGTACCAGCCACTTGTCTCAGCTATATAGTAGTACTTAAAACCTGTTTACCATGAGTAATGGTAAAAATCTAACTTTACATAGTAGCCTAGAATGAGCTGTATATCAATGGAATATTAGTCATTTAATAACAATGAGGATGAGTGTTAGTGTTATTAGTGTATATCGGATCAGTTATTTCTGTTGCTTATTGGAATAATCAGCTAATTTGGATATCAGTGCAATGCTATTAGAGATGGACCAATTTTTCATGAAATATTCAAAATATTTGTGGTCATAAAATAATCAGAAACTATGCGGTGTATGGAGCTAAAAATTTGCATGAATGATAAACATCACAGGTACTAAAAACACACCAAGATTCGTAAAAATCTGAGAATAGATTCTTGTTGATTTGACATGGGATGACCCAAGTATAATTTTATACTGTTAGGACTTTCCCTGTTCACACTATCTTCTAACCCAGGTATATACAGTGAAGGACTCAAAAATGTAAGGCAGTGTGAATTCAAACTATGCCAAGCCAAACTGGTATGAAACGAAGGGCACAAAAGGAAAAAGCGGTCTGCAGCTAGCCATGAGACACTAGTGTAATCTCTACCCCCATTTAATTGGATTTGGCAGTTAGCAAGAACACAAGCCCCACTACTTGGGCATAGGGATTGTCTAACCTCCTACCAATCCTAATCCCCACCTCAGCTAACGGGTAATTCACATCACATGTACAAGCTTGTGTGCACTGTGTCCTGCACAGCTAGCCTGTACTCATGACTGCACGAGTGACCAGCTGAGCAAAAATGGTCGTTTTTGCACATTCCTCGAATTCTATTTTATTTATTCTGTTATCTATAGTAACAAAGGAGTGGACAGCCAAAGTTTAAGCCTTTTGTGATGAATAGTCTTGGAGTTGTAGCGCTATACAGGTGCCTTTTTAATTGATCATAACTCACAACTGAAACAAGCAAAAAGATTGGACTTGGCTCAGTCTGTTTACCATGAACTGGCAGATTGATCAAGGTTTATTCAAAGTCTTTGTGTGGACAAAGAAGGAGGCCATTCCAAGAAATGACAACAGTAAAATTTATTTCTACCGCATTGTAAACAAATGCCCATAACTCTAGTGCCATACACTATATGAAGACGAAACTAAGATTTTCTTACTCTACACAAATAATTTACTGGCTATTGAACATAGACAAAAAGGGATCACTAAACGAAAAACCACAAAACTCAGCTGAACCCTGGACTACTCAAGTGTGCTAACCACTGTGCTACCGCTGCTAGCTACCTACCTCCCCTACTTTTCTATCTCATAACTGTTACTCAAGTAGTAGTCCCAGTATATACATAGTAAGAACGTAACCCAAAGGTGAGGAAGAAACCAAAGTAGAACCCAACCCTAACACTTTTTGCGGCCCCTAAAGTCGAATGCTCAAAGCCGCAAAAACAAAAACCTTTTGGTTCAGTAACCACTTCCATTTTTTTTTAAAAAGTAGCATGCATATTTTTACCAACAGTGCCAGTTTTTGCTCAGCAAGTCGAATCCCCACTGGAGCTTTTGTCCAGTATTGCCCCGTTATAACTACTTCCCTTGTTTATCCCGTACTGGGGGCGAGGAGTGGGGGTTACAAAAGATATAATACCGACGTGACTACCCCTTGGATAACACCAGGCAGATACTAGACACACAATAAACAATAGAAAAGTACCTTTCGCTGACGTACTTGAATCATCTGTAACATCTTCGGATAACACCAGATTGATCTTTCTTTTAGCAAGTCTTTGTAAATGTCTTTAGCAAGATACGCGTATGCTCCGCCATGTTCTTCAACCACTTTTAACATGCTGCGGAAGGTGTGTGTCTTCTTAGACGACTCTAAAGGCACAGCGACAAACTGTAGGAAGCGACGAGCCTTCTCTTGTTGAGTGTTTGCAGCCAATATGGCGTCTTGTTCTGCAAACTTCACTATCTTGGCCGATACGAACTTCGCCATCAACATCTCAACCGGTAATGCATCTATCAGTTTGGGATAATGTTCTGTAAACACCTTCAGACATACTTCGGCAGTAGAGTCGTCTTCTGCTACAGCCATTTCAAATACGCGCATCCAACATTAGCGCTACAAAAAAAAACGCCACGGCTAATTAAATTAATTATGTATGTATGTGTATGTATGTAATTGAATGGGTGGTACAGGCTTCTAAGCCTCAACCCAAATCACATCATAATCCTAATCATAATCAATGATTATTTGTAATGATTGGTACAACAAAGTCTTATACTAAACCAATATCAAATAAGAAAAGTAGCTACAAACAATAAAATAAAATCGGCGGTCGTACAAAAACAAATCTACTTTAGTTTTAAAATACATTAGGTGCTGAATAGCTACACTGAATGTCTATCTAGATCTAATAGCTAGCTATGGCTCAATATAGGAGGAAAGGTTTTTTGAACAGCCGGAGATCAATAACTAGGTTTTCGAGGTTTATTAAGGTTTTCATGGTTTTCATGTTTTGGAATTGATGATGTGTGGTTCTTGAACAAATAAATTTAATTTTTAGTTCCCGAAAGTGTTGAAATTCCACTAGTTACTGACTGTTGACGTCCATTTAGAAACTTGCTTGATAGCTCATTGCAAGGTAGGTAAGGTGGTTGGGAAAATACGGAGCAAATGTTGCAGGTGGCCTGCCAGTATAGATTAGACGTGCCCACCGGTAAACAAGTTGGTTGAGAAACTTGAAATTTCAGCCAACTAAGTGTTGATGGCTCCCACCAGTAGGTAGGTTGGTTGGAAAACTTGACATTTCAGCCAACCAAGTGCTGGTGGAAACCACCCGAGTACCTAGGTTAGTTGGGAAACATAACATTTCAGCCAAGTGTTGGTGTCTCCCATGCACCACTGTGTAGGTTGGTTGGAAAACCAGATGATTTTTCAACAAAGATATAAATGTTAGTAAGGCCAGCTTGACTGGCATAGAGGTTTTTGGGTTTTGAGAGTTTTATAATGTTTAAATGTTGGTAAGGGTAGTGTACAGCTTGACTGGCATAGAGGTTTTTGGGTTTTAAGAGTTTTGTAATGTTGAAATGTTAGTAAGGGTAGTGTACAGCTTGACTGGCATAGAGGTTCAGTTTGGGTTTTGAGAGTTTTATAATTTTATTTGTCACATGTACACAAATCACCTTTTAGAAGGCTTTAGTTGGCCTTTATTTTAACAGATAGCCTGCAGCTATTATACATGCATTGCTGTGATGTAGAGCATTTTTCTTGATAATGAATAATGAAAAATGGCCTCCTGCAAGAATTATAGACAATACAACTGTACTTAATGATTCCTCAGTTGTATCCCACAAATCCTTACATTCTATTAACCTTTGTTGCCAATATTGCAGGTGTCAAGTCAGTAGTCAAATCATATCCTCAACTTGACAACAAGCATAGCGATGATTATGTGCCAGCTAGATTGCAACAAAAATACAGGAGCCAAAAGACAACTGCAAAAATGGACACGTGGTCACTTTTTTGTTGTCCGTGGAGGAAGTCACATTGACATGTGGCAACCCTTATATCAGTAAGCAGCCATACAGCAGCATTTACCCATCAGTAACCAAGGAATTTACAAAATGAATGCTCATAAGTGTGGCATTGTAGACTAGTAAAACTAATTCTACAAGTTTGTTATATAACTATGCAGAAATGGATTGTGCAGGTGCATAAATGCTTACTGATAGGAAATCATGCATGATTTCCTATCAGTAAGCATTTATGCACCTGCATAATCCATTTCTGCATAGTTATATAACAAACTTGATGACTTGTGTAATTCTAAAACCATGCAGTGGAGGATCTAAAGAGGTTTCTTTTGAAAATCCATTTGACTCAGTTGTAGTATAGCTAACTTTTATTATTGTTGCTGTACTGATAATTAGGCCAATAAAACTTGATTATAGCAACTCTGCATCATCGCTTACAATACAATGGTGATTCAGAATTGTTGAGATACTCTAATAGAGCATTCAATTTTTTGTGATTTTTTTTGTGGATGTGCTATAAATATATTATATATAACTATAGGTCTGAAGGCCCAGCTCAGGTATTTCTTATAGCCCTTTCTTGGATGGTTACAACATTGGGAAATTGAGTAGAGAAGAGAGAAAACAGATAACAATATCCTATGACAATATGTGTCATGTGGATAATCTCTGTGTGGCCAGGCAACCGCTTCCACTTCCAGGAGATCTCAGCTACCTTTGGCTTGATATTAATGTCAAAGTTTCTTGTGGGTGACTTAAGTGACTTGATCGCAAACAAAACATCCTGAATCTCGAGGATATACATAGATGAAGTTCTAATAACCTGGATTTGTAGCTGATATTATAATTATTCAAGATGTGTTTGGTTGCTCGACGTTGAATACGCTCAAAACATAAGATGTCCTTGATTAGGTACGGTCGCCATAACTGAGAGCAATAAGTAAGATGAGGACGAACTACAGTAATATACAGATGTAGCTTGACTGATGGGTAGTGATTGGAACAAAAAGTACGTCGTATCAGAGCCAACGATTTATATGCTTTAGATATTATAGAATTGTAATGATTTGACCACTTCAGGTCACTGGAGACAATCACTCTCAGGTCTTTTTGAGTCTCCTGACAATTGATTTCTGTGCTGGAAATAAGGTATTTGGTATTGGACGTTGATTTGAAAGGAACATGTACACACTTGGTAAAGTTGATAGTTAGATTGGAAAGGAATGTTTGGTGAATAATAGAGTCAACATCTTGCTGGAGCTTGATGCGGTCCTCATCACACGAGATGGTCATAAAACATTTCATGTCAGCAAACTTCAATACTTGACTAACTTCTATACTGAAAGAGATATTGTTCATATAAACTAGAAATAACAGGGGACCTAAAATATTTCCCTGGGGGACACCAGATATAACTGGTAGTACACTGTCAGATAAGGTATTAGATACCTGCTGTACTCGGTCAGTGATGTAACATTTAAACCACGACCACAGGGTACCAGTAATGCCAAAAGACCAGAGGTGATTTAGTAGGATTCCATGTGAAACAGTGTCGAAGGCTTTACGTGTATCCAGGTATATAGTATCAATTTGCGTTGGGCTGTTGGTCAAGAAGTCAGAGAATGTTAAAAGCTGTTGTAAGGTGGAAGCTCCTTTTATAAAGCCAAACTGGCAGGGATTAATTTGAGTTACCAGATGATTTACTATTTTATTATACACTAATCGCTCAAGTACCTTTGATGTGCTGGAAAGCAATGAGATGGGTCTGTAGTTCTTTACCGAAGTTTTATCACCAGCCTTGAAGATAGGTACAATCTTATGGATCTTCCAACTCGAGGGGATGTATGCATATTGGAGAGACATAGAAAAAAGATGGTGCAACGGCTGGCACAAAATTGGAGCACATGTCTGAAGAATTTTTGGAGAAATAAGGTCAATGCCTGGTGCTTTGGTAGGGTCCAAAGATACAAGGGCGTCATATACTTCTTCTATTGTGATTGAAATAAAATCAATGTGATCAGTAGGCTCTAAACGGTTATCAACATTGGATAGATCAGATGAGTCTGAGAAAACTGAATGGAAGTAGCGATTGAACATGTTAGCAGAATCAGTGTCAGATTCGGCGATTTCATTGTCAAACTGTAAAACAGAAGGAAAGTTCTTGGATTGGGTAAGGTTCCTGATATACTTGAAAATGTTGTTGTTGCGGTGAGATGCATACTCTCTGATGAGGTATGTCTCATAGTTAGTTTTACTGTTAGCAATTTCCTCTTGGAGTGACTCTTGAGATAATTTGATCTTCTCTTCGAGATGTCTAGTAGGATGTTGCTTATACCTGCGGCGGAGAGTGCGCAGGCACTTGATGTGATGTCTAATATTGGCAGTGAATCAGGAAGGTTGGTTATTACAGTGAATTTTGGTAAGAGGAATGAATAGTCTCATAGCATTGGATATAATCAGCTCTAATGTTTCCCAAATGAATCCAACATCGTGTGACAGAAAACAGCTACTCAAGTTGTGATATGACAAATGTTCATAGAGTCCTTGATAGTCTCTTTTAGAGTAATTGTAAGAATAATAGGTAACTTGTTTGACAGGTGGTTTACTAAACGACAAGTTGAAAGTTATGCTATAATGATCAGACGGGAAAAGTAAAGGGACGGAATGAACCTTTATAGAATCGATACTATCATCCATGTTGGTTAAAAGCAAATCCAGGGTGTTGCCTTTGATATGTGTTGGAAGATTTATGAGTTGATCAAGACCGATGGCAAAAACTAAATCACAAAATTGTTGAGATACGTGAGATTGACCTGTTAAGGTATTCCATTCTATATCGGTGAAGTTGAAGTCTCCGAGGAAGAGGAAGTGGACATTGTTGATATCTGATGGGTTGTGACAGATGTCAGCAAGAGTACTAAATAGGGAGTCATAATAAGAGGATGATGAGTTAGGGGGGATGTAGATTACACAGCAGGTAATTGGATGTTGCAGATTCAATTTAACACAAATGATTTCGATATCTACAGGGGATGCCAATAGTTGACACGGAATACTGTTATGGATAGCAAGCATCACACCACCTCCCCGTGATGGTCTATCGTTACGGTGCACTGAATAGCCATGTGGAAAAATTTCATTGCTATATATCTCGCTGGTCAGCCAGGATTCGGACACTCCAATAATATCATAAGAATTTGCATAAATCAATGATTGAAATTTGTCAAGTTTATTTACAATACTTCTAGCGTTGATGTAAAATACAGAGGCTAGTCATTGGTTATTGTTGGATGCAGATGAAGCTGCAGTGATCATGGGCTCGGGGTTATTGGAATTAGAAGTCATTGAGTGTTGGGTATGTGTGGGTATGGAGGTGGAATTACTGTGTGTGGTATCCTGTGAGTAGGAAGGGGTGGGCAGATTGGTATCGATGATATTAACCACAAATGAACCATCTTTAGATTTGTCCAATCTGGCATAAAGTTGTTTGTTGATGTATATATTGGTGCCTCTTAGCCTGATGTACTTCTTATCTGTGCCACTCTGAATTAAGTTCCATCTAGTCTTTAAGAAGGCAGAATCAATAGCTCGTTCTTCTTGTGTCAAATCAGGTTTGACGAGAATCGAGGACGGCAGAGAGCCTCGTTTAGACAAGACCAGTGTGGCATCAAAGGCTCTCAGGAACTTGACCAATAAGGGACGAGGTTTGGAATTGGTAGCGTTGAATTTTCCAAGTCTGTGAAAGTCTTGGATACACGATGTGTTAAGTGAGCTGTCCATATTGGACAAGGTATGGTACAGATTTTCCAGGTCACCATTTAGACGAGTTGCTTTAGGTGTGTTGGGAGGAGATTCCTTGATTCCATATATCACTACATTAAATTTCCTATCAGAAACCATCTGTGGAGGCTTGGGAGGAATGATTGCGCCTTGGGGATGTGTTGGCAGTTGTTTGTTGGTACCATGAAGTGAGGAGTCATTGATAACTTCAACAAGTTTACCAGGTGTAACACTGGCACTATTATCGTCATTGGGTTGTGCTAGTTTCTTTTCAAGTTGTGCCAGCCTTGCTTCCAGTTGAGCATGTTTGTCCTGGACCTCATTAAAAAACTTCAAAGCAAGGGTGACCTTTGGCCGACAGAGACTACAGAAAAATATGATATTGGGGCAGGGGTCGTTACTGAGTAAGTCATAAACTTCCGAGGATACACCGGAGCAGTTACGATGCTCCCATTCGGAACAATATTCACAAAACAAACTATAACTATTTTCACCTGCTATGAAATAGTAGATGCTTTACAAATTGCTATCAAAAGGATAGAAACCCGTGTACCTAACACTGAGGCTGTAATTAATTCTGTGTCAAAAGGGTCTTACACAGTTAAGGAAAGATTAAGACAGCATACTAAGAATTGCATGCAGCCTGGCATTGCATACTTCAATCGACAACTAAGCACTAGTTTGCAGATTCCACTTCAAGCTTTTAAGGCAGCACGACTGTTTTCTCCGCTTAAAGTGTATACAATGAAGCCTAACGATAATATGGTGGATACATTACAAGTATTTCCATTTCTTATACACAACATACAATCATTAAAAAGTGAATTGCCACAATACTTAGCAAAGACAGCTGACGTAAATGAACAGTTTGATCCTCTAGAGTGATGGAAGTTGAATGCTGATGAATTGCCAAATTGGTCATCTGCTGCTCACAAAGTGCTTGTCTTGCAACCATCTTCTGCAGCTTCAGAAAGAGTCTTCTCTCTTTTGAAATCTTCATTCAGTAAACAGCTTACAGGATTACATTGAGACATCTCTAATGCTTCAATAGAACACTGTGAAAAAGCTCAGAATAATAAGGTCTATAACAGTCTTATTATGTTAGTATTGGAATGAAATAGTACAGCATATATTATTAGATTAGGACTTTACTATAACAAGCTTATTGAATACATTTAAGACGGTCATATATTAGAGATTAAATTACTAGTATAGTTCGGTATATTATCAGACTATACTAAGCATATTTCAACCATATATTGGCTACCATACTACTGTACTTTTTTACTTTCCTATAATCTGTGGCTACCTTAATTAAATAATTTCTATAATTATATTTGTAATGAATTTAATTATGTAAATATGTTAAAACCACAATAGGTACAGCTAGTAAATCAATGTCTCCTTGGCTGGCCATGACAGTATCAAATCAATTTCGTCATTTATCAGTCTTTATCCAACTGAAGCAGGTAAGACAGTAAACACAATTCACAAATTCCATTACAAATTACCTGTATTATCATCACCATGTAGAACTCTGACAATCTGTTAGTTGTCTGGTAGAACAGTCCCACAGCTCTAATACAAAGATGGTAAATATAATGTGTATTCTGGACAATCGTTGGACTTACAGTTTGTAACAATAAGAATCTCATAAAACTGAGACCTTGTCTGGAAAGCTAGTATTACCATGTAGAACGGTGGCTAGGTCCCACAACTCTATTAAAGATGGTAAATATAATGCATATACTGAACAATCATTGTACTTACAGTTTGTAACAATCTTCTAAAAACTGAGACTGACAATCCATGTAGAACTAAGACAAGTCTGATAAGACCAGGTCTCACAACCCTAAATAGAGGCAAGCATAATTCATATTCTGGATTACTTGGTGTACTTACAGTTGTTATCAGTGAGTCTAACTAGACATAAAATGGCCACTTAGTATGTGACTTTGTTGGGCTAATATCAGACGAAGATTTTTGAACGGTCATATCTCAGCCAAGAACAATGATATCAAGCTGTAACTAGCAGGTATGGTTATCAAGTGTTAAAATGAGTACATTCAAGCATTGATTTATCCTATTCTTTTGACTAATGTATAAGCATACCTGCTAGTTAGAGTTTGATATATTCACTCTTGGCTGAGATATAACCATTCAAAATTCTTCGTCTGACATTCACCCATACCCAAAACTCACAAAAATACTCCTACCACAAGGCCATTTTTATGTCTGTTACATAAGCTCACAAGAAGCATCTGATACACTGATGACCAAGTCCAAGAATCTTGTAATCACAAAGTACAATTGAAACAAGACTAATAATTTGCATACTCTCAGTGAACTTACTTTTGTTAGCAATACGATCATGGTCAGTGAAATAAGGACAAACAAGATGGAACAGGTTCTTGAAAGCACTCAACTCATTTACAGTGCCAGACGTACATGAGGTAGCAGCAGTCAGCTGTTGATAAAAACATGAAGAAATAAGACCAGTTCCCAGAAGAAATGAGACCAGTTTCCACAAACCTAAACGCAGGTAAACATAAATTGTATACTGGACACTCTCAGTGTACTTACTTACAGATGTTAGCAATAAGAATCTCCTAGAGCTGAGACTAAGTCTGTAATTCCTACCCTATTGAAAAGAAAATGAATAAAAACACAATCAAACTTAATGCACTTACAGCTGTAAGTAATTAGAAGATGAGGTTGAACAACTCCGTGAAAAAAGAACAAAACTGTCCACAACCAGATTCTTTAAAGGAAGCAGCTGCCATTGAAGGAAATTAACACTGCAGATGTCGTACACTGACAACCTGGAGAATAAGAGGTCCAACAAGAAACTGTATGTCCAAAGAGATAATATACAAAATCATAAGAGCTGACCATGCATACTCTCACCGTTGATGGCTCATGAACTGTGTCCACTCGTCATCCGCCATAAACTGAGATAACAGGTTATAAAACATGTAATACGTACACAGCAACACCAAAGTTGAATCATTTGCAGGCCATTGTCATACAACCCACAATAAACAATTTAATACGGCTAAACCTATCATACAAGCTATCATTTTAGTCTAATACTTACTCATCTAGAGATGTTTTTGATCACTGCCATCATAAGAATTGTCCACCACGCCACTTCACCACTACAGCCAGCAGGGATGTAGTTGTAGTCCATAACTATCACTGTGTGGAGCATGGCTCATTGGATGATGGCGACGATCGCGCACACACTCTCCGCGAGATACATCGTCATTATCACTCACATTTACAACCTCTGATACAACAATAGTGACAAAGATGGCGACTTAATTGCATCTGATATGCATGCGCACACCACTGACCCCTTCAATTTTAAACAAGCATTACGAGCTTTTGCAGGTGCACTAACTGTGCAAGAAAGTATGACTCTTAGAAAGAATTGTTTCAATAATTTGGTATTATATGCTTTGCCGTATGAAAATGTGTACGTATCAAGTTATCACAACAAAGCTAGCTATAGCTATATGGTGATTAACAGAAGTGCATTTATTGTAAAATCATCATGACTTTTGATACAGTAAAAAAAAATCTTAAGTCACGTGCTGTCTGTATAAACAAAAGTCCATGAGTAATGAGATGGTGAAGCTAAAAAGTTATCACATTTAGTCTCGCATTTAGTTAAGTAAACAAAGCCATACAAATAATGTGTATTAAACTAAAGTATAATCTGTTTCCCATAATATAAGATGGGGTTTATACTAAAGTATAAGATAGTTAGTATAATGCAAGATTATACTGAGATTATTTGTATAGTTTAAGCCATTAGATATACCATCTTATATTCCTCTTTTTTCACAGTAACAATCGCTGAGTGCATGTAATATTGTACATTATACAAAATACAAGCTATTGATTCTGTACCCATCTCTATTTAAATCATGTTTGTGAAGTGATTGTGCAAAAACGTATGAAGCATAATGGGGCATAATTGGGCAAATGGAGCATAATTGGGGCATAATAGGGAGAGCAATGCTCAAAAGCATAATAGCCAATTTTAAAAGCATAATAGGCTCAGGCCTATCTGTGTGTCTTGATATTGTAGCTGATTGACTGTTTAGTATGGTGTCACTGTGCAAGGCTATGTGGGTATTGCCATCTATACTCACTAGGTCATAAATACCTTTAGTCCCTCCAAGCTATATGTTTGTATACAATACCACATATACACTACACATACCATGACACACAGCTCACACACTTCTACGTTACAAGCTTTAATCCAACAGGTTTTACCATGCAGCAAAGAGGCCAGACGATGGAGACATTCTTAATGATGACTACCACCTACCGACATTAGTTCACCACCGTACAACCCATGCTGGACTCCTTCTTTGCTGAAAAAGAGTAGACAAAGTTTTCAGCCACCTTGTATGGTTGGTGAGTTTGCTAGTATGCAGTCATTGCAGTGTAACATAGACACTTTAGGGATTAACCACCAATGGTATGTTTTGGGCTAGTTTATGAACTAGGATACCTCTACATTATGAAGGTGTCCTACTTTACAGATTCCACTGTACACTAGTAGACATGACATAGTAGGCATACACACACTACACAAGCCACTCACATGCATGCACACACACTACACTTCACACGCACACACACTACATGCGCACACACACACGCACGCACGCACTAAACACATACACTACTATACTATGTACACCCAAATGTTCATGTTGTAGAAACTGATATTGACACTTTTAAATCTTATATAAGTTTAGCTGTATTCCATTGCTCAGCTCAGCAGGCTGAAGGTCCCCTGAAGGCTCTTAGCTACTGACACTCAATAAATCCAACCTTAACAAATGTAAAAACAAACAAAAAAAAATGTCAGTCGGACTCAGTTCAGTATTCCAGTCCAGTGATTAGTTACACCCTTCATAGTCCTTATAAAAATTACAAACTGGCCCAACCTGTAAAGTTCTGACATATATGTAGTATTTAGATTTAGTATTAAGTGTGTGTATTCCTAAATAAATTTTTAGGTATGTACTGAGGAGAGGGCAACTCTACCAGTAACATATCTAACTGTGGTGGTGCTTGACAAGTGGCGAGAACATTCACCATGCCCAATGACAGGAAGAAACACATACACCAGGCTTACAAGATGATGGTAACATCAGTGTAATGGGACAAATATTTAGCACAGAAATTACTAGTACACATATTATTATACAGCAAGAATTGATAGTAACAAAAGCTAGCAGTGTAAATTACAACCCATGATATAGTATATAATACTTTCCAAATATACCTGTAGGTCTGCTTATACAGGGTGATTAAGAGTTTATTTAAATGTTTGGCAGACCAAAATCAAAGGTGCCACTATGAATAGATTTCCTCCATACTGTGGAAATTTTGATACAAACGATTGTGAGACAAAAAGTATCACGAAATTCTGTTGTAGGTCCTAAATGTTCCCTCACAACCTTATTTACATTGTTTTGCACAAAAAATGTACATCTTTCAGTAATTCATCATTAATTTTCATGTACAAAGACACCAGATTAACACATAGACAATAAACAGCTACACACAAAACCTATTTTTACTAAAGAGCAGATATGTTAGCATTATTAAGGTTGGCTTTCAATTTCCATCAGAATAACCTTATGCAAGTGACCACTATATTATGTGATGGTTTGCACTTGTGAAAAATGCCATTGATATCATTCTTACCCATTTTTCAACCAGTTCAGGCCCGAGACTCTTGCTATATAATCTTACTTTGCTAATCCATTTAGGTCTCGTCATTGTTCACACATAATTGTTCTGTTCCTGTTGCTGTTCCAGTGTGTCTCATTCCAATAAGACTATCCATACTTGTGCTACACGTACAGTTGATGTATAGTAATCATCACTGGTTGTTACCTCAGAGCTTTGTGTACTCTTCTAACATGATCACTTGCTTGGCAGTTTGACTTGACCACTGTCATTGTTCTAGAGAAAGATCTCATGTTGTAGGGTAGCCTACAGTCATCTTATACTCTCTCTGTTGATCAAAGGAAACAACACAGTTCATGACAGACATTACTGAATATAAAATAATAAATTATATTATAAACCCATCCATATCAAAGAGTTATCTACATACCATAATGATAATTGGGTGCACATACAGGTACATAGTATAGTGGTGTTAGTGTGTAGTGTGTGCAAGTGCGTGCGTGTTGTGAGGCAGCATAACCGAGTGGCTAGAGTGTCGGCCTGGTATTCAAAAGGTTCAAGACTCAAAGCCTGTTTATGCCTAGTAGGCGTTGTTAACTGTGGAAGCAACCCACCTAGCTGTAACATCAATGGTATTATAGGGAAACATGTCTCAGTAAGTGGTAGTGGGGTCATTGTAGAACTACAGGTTTTGCAACCTCTCTTTGATACCTGGACAGTAGTCCTGCCCCAGGAGGATTTGTCTGTACAAGATGCAAGTACCTGAGAGGTGCACAGGCATCCCAGTGCTAATTCACTGGGTGGAAATAGGTATATTTCTGCGGTTTTGCTTTGTAGTTTGTGTGTGTGTGTGTGAAGTGTACATGTAGTGTGTGTGCATGCATGCATGCAGGTGTGTATGAGTGGCTTATGTAGTGTGTGTATGCCTGCTATGTCATGTCTACTAGTGTACAGTGGAATCTGTAAAGTAGGACACCTTCATAATGTAGAGGTATCCTAGTTCATAAACTAGCCCAAAACATACCATTAGTGGTTAATCCCTAAAGTGTCTATGTTACACTGCAATGACTGCATACTAGCAAACTCACCAACCATACAAGGTGGCTGAAAACTTTGTCTACTCTTCTCTCATCAAAGAAGGAGTCCAGCATGGATTGTACGGTGGTGAACTAATGTCGGTAGGTGGTAGTCATCATTAAGAATGACTCCATCGTCTGGCCTCTTTACTGCATGGTGAAACCTGTTGGATTTAAACTTGTAACTTAGAAGTGTGTGAGCTATGTGTCATAGTATGTGTAGTGTATATGTGGTATTGTATACAAACATATAGCTTGGAGGGACTAAAGGTATTTATGACCTAGTGAGTATAGATGGCAATACCCACACAGCCTTGCACAGTGACACCATACTAAACAGTCAATCAGCTACAATATCAAGACACACAGATCAGGGTTGAAACCGGGTCACTACTGCTGACTCAAACGACATTCTATCTGGTGGATTAACTAAAACTAAGGTATGCACCAAGAGCTACACTATCAGTGCTCCACTGGTAAGATAAGTACATTGGTAACTAAACAGGTAAGCTTTATAATTAACCATCAGTTATTAAGCATGGATTTATACAAAACAGCAAGGTCGTGGCTCACAAAAGAAGCTGGCCTGATAGACCATGACTGGTACAATATCAATCAATTAGTGAGCATGGCTTTATGTAAACCTAATCATAATCGGTAGCAGGAGCACATCGAATCCTATGTCCATAGGATTCGATGCGTTCTTGTCGGTAGCCATTGCATGGTGTCAGGATTTGTGCATTTCTACAGATTGCAATATACAAATCAGCATGACTCCATGTATAATCGTGATCAGTGAATAAAGCTAACAAATAAAGCTGGGACGAGGCTATAGTGCATGTTAATACACTTCTACATCATCAAACCGAATAAATCATTTTACATGTAATCTAGTCCAAGTTAAACCCAAATCAGTATTCTATATGTCCAGATGATCCGACCTGGTTTCAACCCTGGCATGGACCCCATATATACATAGCAGTCACCCTGAACTTTAACACACACACACACACACACACACACAAATTAACTAGACAGATGCTAAACAGCATCATTGAGGTATGAGGCTTTTCATATTGGATATGTAAACTTTGTGGAACAGTCAGACTGACAGTATAAGTGAGGAAGCCTGTACACACATACAATCATGTGAATCAAGGAAAAGGCAATACCGGAGTTCTTTGATCGCCACATTAGTTGAATATGTGTAGTGTGTACAGTACAATACAAAGAACGATCAAGTGTACTCATTTAGGCTATAACAGTGTTAGGTGTACGCTTAATTGTATGTGTGTAGAGATTGGACACATTGTCACACATCACATACTTTTTGTTGGGCCATGGATATTTCTACCTAAGTCGTCCTCAAGGTAGAGGCACATGCATGTAATCAGATTTCCAGGTAGAGGATTTGTGGAGTGAACTTGTGAAGAATTATCTAATAATTATTGCAATTCCCCACCACTGCCTGACCTGCATGTTGAGTGAGACGCTAGGACATTATTTTACTCTTGCTTGGGGGACAGAATTACTGCTAAAACTACATTGGTCCGGAGTTAAATAACTCAGAGAGTAGCCCTACACATACACGAAGCTACGCTTGGTACACACATATACTGTGCCTGTGACATAAACCAGTTATGTACCTTCCATATTGAAGCTATCAAGCCAGCTCAGCGGCTATCTGGTTACCTCGCTGATCTCCTAAAACAGATATCATCTTGCTGTGATCGTGTTAGACTAGATACAAGTCCTGGTCATGGTTAAAACAGTCACCAAACGGTTACTCGTTACACTGTACGCCAACACAGCTTGGACCATGGTAAAGAATATATAAGCGCCCGTACAATAAAAATAATCACGTGCTGACATCGGGTTGGGTGAATAAATTGATCCCCCATTTCAAACACGCACACAGCGCTACAAAAATGCTAATTAAATTAATTAAAGTGCATCACGATTCATGACAATTACGTTTATTTTTGTTGTGATATTTTTGCAATGTACATCCACTTGCTTTTTGTCATCTGTTCTGTAATTATTAAAGTTAGCTGTTTGGTTCTGTTATTTATTTAGCTATTTATCCAATTTGTCAAAATGACAGGGGTGGCACCAATAGGCATGTTCATGTGTCCATGCAGTTTTTCAAAGTCTAGTTTGTACTTTTAACTATATTATAGCTAGCTAGCCTGGCTGTGCTAGTCAGTCATGAGAGAGGTAAATGTTATAATAATTTGACAATTAGCTACATGTACAATAATTATAATCAAGGCCTAGGCTCAGGGTTACCAAGTTACTTTAAAAAGTAACAATACCTGGAGCCCTGACAAGACAAAAATAAAATAAAATTGTTGCTAAAACAAAACAATTATACATGGCATATCAACACTTTAACAGGTTGACTACATCCCATGATGCTGAGAGTTAGCTATAGCTAGCTATATCCTGTACAAACAGGAAATGGCAACATGAACTGCCTGTTGAAGCCTGCAGCCGGTACACAACATATTGTATTCTTCGGTAGATGGCATACCGTATAGCGGGAAATTTCCGGAGGGTGTAATTTTCGGATTTTTCGGAAAACTAAAAAATAAATTTTCCGAAATTGTTTATTCATACGTAGTCTACATTTTAGGTAAAAAAATCGTGAGTCGACATAGTGCTGCTCAAGTAGTCTCGCTTGGCCAGACCCACTCTTCGCGCGTCGCTTAAATATATGGCTTATGCAATGTTAGGGTGATTGTACTGTTACAGCTGTGAACTCATCCCTCGTAGATATCCTTACAATGTAGGGTGATTGCGTGTACTGTTACAGCTGTGAACTACACTACTTCGTCACTCATAGATGTCCTAGCGAAATGATTACTATACGCTCTTACTACTACTGTATGTAGCTAAGCTAGAATATACAGTAGTTAGCTATTAGTTTCGTTTTCGAGTCTTCATCCTTCCAGTGGAGGGATGAAACGAAACGACTGCCACGCCCCCTTTGGCTCATGACGTTGGTACCATACTTAACATACAGTAGTAGCTAGTAAGAGCTATAATCAAATGTAATTTTGCACTTCGTAAGGGTACTGTATGTTAAGTATGATACCAACGTCATGAGCAAAGGGGGCGTGGCAGTCGTTTTGTTTCATCCCTCCACTGGAAGGATGAAGACTCGAAAACGAAACTAATAGCTAACTACTGTATATTCTAGCTTAGCTACATACAGTAGTATAGTAATCATTTCGCTAGGACATCTATGAGTGACGAAGCAGTGTAGTTCACAGCTGTAACAGTACACGCAATCACCCTACATTGTAAGGATATCTACGAGGGATGAGTTCACAGCTGTAACAGTACAATCACCCTAACATTGCACAAGCCATATAAATGCCCGTTCGTTGTGATGCGAGTTATTCCGTTATTCCGCTATTCCTTATTCCGTCTTTTACAAACTCCCGTTCGAATAGCAAAGTTGTTCTGACACCCTGAAATTTTTCAGGGTGATAATGAAACACTTGGTCAACTTTCATCACACCACGTCACTTTTCGGGTTGTTAACAACATTCCTTTCTCTGTTGACAGTAAGCCACCAGACATAAAGCTCGTGTTTTAAAATAACCAATTTCAGTCTGTATTCACAACTAATCAAATGCACCACAGCTAGATCACTCCATTCATCCTTCAATTCAAGACCTCAGTTTCTCAATCCATGGCATCCAACTACTACTGGAGAGGCTCGATCCTACCAAGGCTCCTGGACCTGACTATCTTCCCACTAAAGTAATTAAGCTTTGTGCACCACAAATCGCTCCTGTATTGCAGACCATCTATTCCCAATCTTTAGAACATGCTACTCTCCCTCAGGATTGGTTGTCAGCTAACATCACCCCTGTCTTCAAGAAGGGAAATCGAAGTTCTCCTGCAAATTATAGACCAATCTCACTAACATCAGTCCTTTGTAAAGTAATGGAACATGTTATTTTTCACCATACAATGTCCTTTTTTACATCACTAAACACTTTAAATCCTCTACAACATGGATTCAGGCCCAACCACTCCTGCCAAACACAACTAGTTGATTTTATAGATGAGATCCAACGATCTATGAATAGCCAGCAACAGACTGAGTTATTGTTTATAGACTTTTCTAAGGCTTTTGACACAGTTCCTCACAAAAGACTATTAAACAAATTAAAATTCTATGGTATACGAGGGCCTCTTCTTCAATGGATCTCTTCCTGGCTAACCAAACGATATCAAAGGGTAATTGTTGATGGAGAATCATCTAGCGCAACAACTGTTAAGTCTGGGGTACCACAGGGTACTGTACTAGGCCCCCTTATGTTTCTTGTATATATTAATGACATAAATGAAAACATTACATCTTCAGTTCGATTGTTTGCTGATGACTGTGTTATTTACAAGACTGTTACAACACCGCAAGATTCAAAGCAGTTACAGGAAGACCTACATAAAATATGTGAATGGACTCACAAATGGCAAATGAAAATAAATGTTGAGAAATGTGCTGTGCTGAGGTGTACTCGTTCCCTGAACCCCATACAATATACGTATACCATATCAGGTCATAATGTCGATATAAAGAAGTGCCATACATACTTAGGTGTAGCGATTGATAACACTATGTCATGGTCATCACATATACAAACAGTAAGTAACAGAGCAACCAAAGTGCTAAATTTTATTAAACGAAACCTAAACAACTGCCCATCTGATACTAAAAGAACAGCGTATTTAACATTGGTTCGACCAATTATGGAATATGCCGCCCCAGTTTGGGATCCGTATTATAACACTGACATTTATAAGTTAGAAAAGGTGCAAAGAAGAGCTGCTCGATGGATTTTATCAGATTACTCCAGAAATAGTGTTACGTCATTATTGTCCTCTCTTAGTATACCTACATTACAACAACGCCGTCAGTCATCAAGATTAACACTATTCTATAAAATAATTAATAATACACTACCGATCTCCATCCCCTCACATTATCAAAGAACTCAATTTTGTACCAGGCAACATCACCCCAATCATTTCATTCTGCCACAAGCAACCCTCAACACCTATAAATATAGTTATTATCCTAGAACTGTTAAAGACTGGAACGAGTTGCCAATTAATATAATAGAATCAAGAAATTTGGATGAATTTATTTACGTACTTAACCTTCACTACTGTAATTAATTATCAAATTGCATGTATGTATGTATGTATTTGATTGTACCATTTGGGGTTTTCACCCCCTGGGCAAACCAGCTGAGCTGACTGCCCAGTACCTAATCTTAAATCTTAAATCAGACCGCAATATGACGTATCGTGATGAAGGTTGACCAGGTGTTCGGCCTGAAAAATTTCAGGTTGTCAAAACAACTTTGCTATTCGAACTATGCCAGACCCTCTCGCAGCTAGGCGCTTATAATTATCAATCAATAAGCGCCGCGCGAAGAGTGGGTCTGGCCACGCGAGACTACTCCTCAAGTACTTCAAGTGTGTAAACAGAGTGGTGATATCATGCAGTATTTCTTATTTATCTGTTGACAATCCCTGGTTCTGCACTTGTTGTTGCCAATTCAGGCGTCACCAGAATGATGGAGATAGTCTCGCGTGGCCAGACCGCTTTTTCTTCGTCACGGCGCTTATCGATTAGAGATTATAAGCGCCTACTCCGAAATATGGAGATACGCCAGTGGAAGCAGGAAAATGGGAAACCACGTGATGAATGTCGGGTGTAGCTACCTAGCTACACAGGAAAAGAGAAGACAAAAATAGCGAAGAGAGTAGCGGATTAGAATCACTATTAGGCATTACGTGAAGTCCATCACATTATGGCGGAGTCCATCACGTAGTCTTCACCTGCCTTGCTAGAACACAATTTCGTATATTTCCGGCAAGTGCTGATTTTGGTGTTTATCCGAAAATTTATTTCCAAAATAGTTCACAATGATCATTATCCGAAAATTACACACTTCGGAAATTTCCCGCTATACGGTACATTGCTAAGCTTTGTAACAGTTGCTGGCATGAAATGGCCTAGACAGACAACTTAATTTGTCAAAAGACCAACCTAAAATCCAGCATGTTGAAAGTAAAGCAGCAATGAACCATAGTGATCTTCTTTACGGTTCCTTGTAGCCAAAATGTGATACTAAGTAATCACAGAGAGCTCTGATTGCATGATGGAATCTGTGGAAACTAGCACAACATCAGGTCTAGGTGACTGTGATATGAGATGGAATAGTACTTTGGGGGCTAACACCAGCCTGGTAGCCAGGAAGATCAGAAAAAAGCTTATAACACAGTGATAAATCCTGCAAAACAGAGTCATAATACCAAGTGTAGCAAGGGCGGATTTAGGGGGGTGCTGAAGCACCCCCCTCCAAAATTTTACCATGTGCAAGCCAGCGTTGAAACCGGGTCACTACTGCTGACCCGGATGACCCACTGACCCGCATAGCAATCCGGGTCAGACCCGGATGTGACCCGGATTGAATTAAGCCGAGGCGCGCGATAAGAGCTATGTTTCGGGTATTCTCGAGCGAGCGAGACTACGTTTTGAGCGTTCGATTCGTGTTGAGTAAACGAGTAGTTATGTGATAATTAAGCCGGTAAGTTTATAATTTAAAATCAGTCAGTGGGTTTGGTTCCACGTAACTACTGTGAGTTTACAGACAGCAATTGGGTGTGGCTTCATACATACTTAGTATTGCAATTTCCCAATATATTAAAATGGGTGTGGCTCACAAAAGTACTTAACATCCTGCTGCAAGACTAGACCTAGACTATATACAACTCATACATTAATCGATTAGTGGGCGTGGCTCCACGTAAGCTTGCAGACAGAAACGGACACAGTTTCATGCTACAGACTGCACTTACTAATAAATGGGCGTGGCTGAGCGTATGTTTTAACGCGATAAGTGGGCGTGGCTCATGAAAGAGCTACGCGACTAGCGTTTATAGGTTCCACGTCGTCAAACGATCAATTTCGTTTCTCACGTGATCCAATCCGGGTCAGACCCGGATAATTTGTAAACCGGGTCAGACCCGGATGACCCGGAGAAAATGTGACCCGGTTGACCCGGATGACCCGGATGACCCGACCCGGTTTCAACGCTGGTGCAAGCTAGGAAGTTTCTGGAAGTTGCAGTATAGGTGCAATTGCTCTTATACGTATGCATAGGCAATGAAAAGATGGAAAGAGAAGGGAGAATGGCTAATCTTTACTTAGAATTACTAAGAGGGGTTCAAATTGTACTTTTGGTGTGAGACTTAACCTAAAAGCTGCTAAAAATCGAAATACTCTAATAGAACATTCATCATAGTGTTTTTCAAGAAGTTGCCAGTGCGCTTTCTTGACCTGTGCACTGCTATCTTACCATTGCTCCAAACATCCTGCCATATAGGTACCAGCCTATTATGCTTTAATTTTGCCTATTATGCTATGCTGCAGTGCTCAAAATTTTTGTCTATTGTGCTCATAGTTATGCTCAAAATTTTTGCCACAGTTCCAATGTTTTGTTACTTTCTATGGATAATGATAACTTTGGCTTATTAACAACTGGTTAAATGTATAAAGTACTTGCTGAGCATTAAGAATTTGGCTACGTTGTAACCTATAATAGCAGTGGTGTCAGATAACTACTTAATGTCATATCAGTGGCATCGACTGTTCTATTATTGTAAGTCAACCTTTTTCTGTGGTATGCATTTTTACTTACAGTATGACAATTATTCTGCCTATTATGCTTGATGCTTTCATCGATCAGGTACCTATAATGCACAAAATTATGCCAGCGTAATAGGCTGGTGCCTACTGCCATGTACTAATCACTTTCTGAGAACAACTTCTGTCAAATAGTTTAATATTATAGTGGGTATTTTCAGTTGTTGCCACATTGCAATTGATGCTTGGGTTGACATGCTTATGTAAAACAGTTAATTTCTTAGCATGTATACAGTTAACAAGGCTGTAGTAACTATCTGAGAATTGTTTGTTTTTGCTTTATCAGTACCAAAGTTCCATGCTGCATGCATTTATCTGAATCTAGCATCAATTGGAGCTAATAAAACTTAATGTCATACAGGGTTTGCACTCCCAAACCCCTTGAAGCTCAACTTCATAAGCTCAAATGATACCACAGCATTTATGCTGTCACGTTATAAGGGGTTAGTTGTGGCCAAAAACTAGTTGTATATGTAAGTGACTTTGGACTCTGGTTATTATGGTGATGGGGCAATATAGTTGTAAAAAGTCAGATTGAAATAGTAACAGACCAGTCTGTGACTATATATACGTACTACAAAGTTGAAGTTATTTTTGTGTGCATTTTAAATCTCTATTCAGTGGCCTTAAGATCCAATCCTGTGTATGTCTTTGACAATCCACTTTTATGTATTGCCTTATAATCCAATAGTTTTTAATAGTGAGTTCTGTTTTTCTAACTTTGCTTACAACTGAACTCATCCATATTGTACCCCCACAATCTTTCAGTACAATAGAATATTTGGTTAAAAATAGCTTCCAGATTCAATCTTGTGATAGCTATATTCCAAAAATTTCCAAAGGGAGCATTACCCCAGACCCCCTAGCTGGAAAATAATTATGTATGCATACTCTACACACTTCATAGTGAGTGTATACTTACTCTCTCAAGCCCTCTCTTCATTGTTACTGTTTGGATGTTATAGTTTGAGCCATGAGACTGTAAAGCACACCAGTTATACCTTAAGCCAAGCAATACACTAAATTTAGTGATCTTGTATATTGATGGATTTACCATATAAATTTTATTAATTTGTGAATTGATGTAATCAGTTAACAAAAACCAAACTCTAAAATTGCTAAACTTAATGTACCACTAAATTAAAGTATTTCAAACACAAAATTAACGGCAAGTATTGATCATGCATGTGTAGCTGCATCCATCTCCTTCCTGTTCTTTATGTAAAGAATATAATATTATTTTAGTTACTGGCTGTGCCCTTATATGACAGCTATTCTGGAATAATGGTGTCATTTCATCATTATTACACTTAGGTGACTCACAATGCTTTACAAGCATTGTGAATCACTTAAACAAAGTGGCATCATTTTTCAGTCAAAAATATTGCCAAATTTTAATACTGAATAGGCTAAATTTGCAAAATTTTTCTGTGGGGGCATGCCCACAGACCCCCCTAGATAGAGTATGTTCTGCATGCTGTATAGCTAGTTGTATTAACCATGCAGTTGTTACTCTTCTTAGCCAACCAACAATGATGTTAGCACCACCCCTTCTGAAATCCTAGATCCGCCTATGTGTAGCTCCCTTGGTCAAGTGCAATGCAACAACCAGTTAAAATATAGTTGTTTGTAGGCCGAGTAAAGTGACAAAGGGTATACATACTGGACTAACGATTATTATTCCAGTGAGCCAGATTCAAAGGTGTTGGTAAGGTGTTACAGCCAGCTTGCAATAAGAAAGTTACTTTTCAGGTAAACTATACATCAGTCTTTTCCACAGAGGACAATTTTGTTCTAGAGCAACTATATCCAGAAATTTATTCTGTACAGTCAACGGCTCGAGAGTAGAATTCCAATAATGAACATGAGAGGAATGTAAACTGCTACAAGCCTTGCTCTTAAAAGGGGATAAATGGATTTTAGAAACTGATGTTTTAGCAGCAGAAAGAGCATTGAAAACATGCATCCTGAAAGTCAATAGATAAAAGAGACTGGCGCAATTCAACAATCATCGGGTCATCAGAACGTTCAATAGCCAAGATATAACACAGCTTTGCAGACTCCTTGAGATGAGGCAAAAACAGAAGGTCTAAAACATCAGGATGAAAAACAGTTCCTGGAGTGCAGTTACAAGGCAAATTTAACCACTGTTTTACAAACCTCAGCACAGATAGGCACCGGCCTATTATGCCCGAAATTTTACCTATTATGCTTTTGAGCATTGCTCAAAAATTAAGCCTATTATGCTCAAAATTATGCTTTCAAAGTCAAGATTATGCTCTAGAAGTGACTGTTTTATTAGAGTATATCAGCCTTTCCTGACTGCTCTATTAGAGTAAGTGACTGCTCTATTAGAGTATCTCGATCTTATTTCTGCAAAGTGTGAATATTATTATTATTATTATTGATTGTTGTGCAGACCTCAAAAGAGTATGGTGCACAAAAAGGGTACAATTGCTACTGTCAATTACAAAAGGAAAACAAACTTATACAATTATACAATATTTACTGTACACAAGACCATATATACACATTGATAAATTATTAAACAGTTACTAGTCCAGCTAGGCTGTGCTTGAATTGGTCAATCTCTGTTAAATCAATCACGTGTTGGAGTAAGGAATTCTAAATATTGATTGCAGAGGGGAAAAAAGAAAATTTATAACAGTCAATTCTAGTCATTGGGGTTAAAAATCTCTTATCATGGCCTCTGGTGTGATGTAGGTTAGGATTAGAAAAAAGGAAATCATCAGCATTAATGTCGATTTGGTGAGATATAATTTTAAATAACATTGTAGCCTTCTGTTCATTCCTGCATCTGGCTAAGGTAGGCCAATTAAGGTTAGATAACATTTCAGTGACACTGGAATATCTAGAGTAGTTGTTAAATGCAAACCATGCTGCTCGTCTTTGGACATTTTCTATGGCATCGATGTCTCTTCGCGTGTGGGGTGACCAGACTGTGGCTGCATATTCTAAGATAGGTTTAATCAGGGCTTTGTAGCAGTTACTTTTGACTTGGAGAGGGCACTTGCTCAAGTTACGTTGCAAGAAGCATTTGGTGTTATTGGCCTTTTTAGTAATTTGTTTAATGTGCTCTGACCAGGATAGGTTTTTGTCGATAGTTACACCTAGATGCTTAGCATGTGTTACCTCTTTTATAGTTTTACTTTGCAGTGTGTATTGAGCTAGTATTGGGTGCTTCTTGTTAGTGATTCTAAGAAATTCACATTTTTGTAAGTTGAATGACATTTTCCAGTCAGCTGCCCATTGTTCTAAAGTGTTAAGATCCTGTTGTAATCTGTGACAGTCATCTTGGGAATGAATCGTAGTATACAATAGCACGTCATCAGCATAAAGTTTTATCTTAGATGTAATTCGGTTAGGCAGGTCATTAATAAAGCAAAGGAACAATAGGGGAGCGAGGACTGTCCCCTGAGGAACACCAGATGATACCCCAGTCAGGTCACTTTGTTGACCGTCAACTACTACACATTGAGATCTGTTTAACATAAAGTTCTTTATCCAATCTAGTATATCTCCTCGAATGCCATAATGATGGAGCTTGTGAAATAGATGGTAATGGGACACTTTGTCAAATGCTTTTGAAAAATCTAAAAATATTACATCAGACTGCTCTCCATTGTTCAAGGTTTCAGCAAAATCATTTACAGTTAATATCAGTTGGGACTCGCATGATCTTAAGCGACGAAAGCCATGTTGTTGGTCACATAAAATGTTATGGTGAGATAAATGAGCAAATACATGTGAATAAACTATGTGTTCTAGAATTTTTGAGCAAATGCAAGTTAAGGAAATGGGTCTGTAGTTATTAGGGATAGCACGGTTACCCTTCTTAAAAATGGGTACAATATATGCCCTTTTCCAATCAGACGGTAAAGAACACTGGTTTAACGATGCTTGGATAACCAACAAAGAAACGGTTTAATAAGTTATATTACGTCTTTTTGATTATAAAATACACTAATAATACTATTGGCAGTGAATATTCGCTTTCTTTCAGGCGCGCGTATTGCGCATTTAATTAATTTTTCAAACATCGTCCCTATTATGCTGGCTCGCGTGGCCAGACCCTTTCCTCGCAGCCGCTTATCGATTTGAAATTATAAGCGCCGCGCTACAAGGGTCTGGAACAGTTCACGTATTAAAAAAGATCTACAATCCCCAGTGGTCGGGGAGTGTAAATTGGCTCACGCGATCCCTCAATCGCCAAAGTAGTCTGATTACAGTCTATTTCAGGTTGGTTGTCCACGTAAGCCAAATGCAAAAATATCGATCACGTGAATAGAAATAACCAATGAAATTCCACACCAGGCTAGTTTAAACTGAAGGCTGCTGATCTCATTGGCTACTTTCAAGCACGTGACTTTTAACACTTTGTTTCTCTAGTCAACCAACCGGAAATAGACTGTACTGAAGAACGAGCTGAAGAAGGCCTCTGTGGATGACGACTATCGACCCGTGTGTGTTTTGCCTTCTACCTACTATTGAATCTTCAACAAGTATGGTTGAATAAAGACAAACAAGCTCAGTTCATCTCGAGGTAAAGGAAAGTAGGCGAAAGGTTTAAGAGGATTTTCCGGTCAGAACAGACTAAAGATTCAAGGGAAAACACGTTGCATTTTGTACCTTTGTATTTTAGGTGTTACCCAGTCAATCAATTGTCACCAATAACGTGTCAAAAAATTTCATGTTCACGAACTATTCCAGACCCTTGTAGCGCGGCGCTTATAATTTCCAATCGATAAGCGGCTGTGCGGAAAGGGTCTGGCCACGCGAGACTAGGCATTATGCTTGATGCTTTTGGTCACCTATTATGCTTTAAATTATGCCGGCATAATCGGCCGGTGCCCAAGCACAGATGTCACAAAGTTTTAAAATCTACACTTTTTTCCCTTCTACACTAACAAAAAATGGCAAAAAGCATACATTACTTGTTTCAACGGACCTTTTAATTGTTTTTTTAACATTATATGTTTTAACAACATTGACTGCTAGTGTAATGACAATTTTTTTAGAAAATGATGTTACAACAACAAAATTAATTTCTCTGTTGTTATTTTAAGAAAAGATGTTTCCTTTTGTTTTTTTTTGCAGCAGCAGCAGCAGGGATAACAAGTTCTTCGTTAAAACTGAGGAAAAAACAACTTCTGTTTACAGTGCACCTGCCTTATGTTGCAAATATACGTAGGTATAGTAGAGCGTAAACTTTTTGATACAATTATGAAACTTTCCACATAAATAGTATCGTAAGTTCTCTAAAAATTCGGCATATTTTTAAATCAATAATTTTCGTCTCGCCGAATTTCGGCCTATAATTAGATAGTAATCACCACTAATTTTAGTTGATCAACCACTTGTCACAGTATAATTTGTATCGTTGATATTAAGACTAGACAACTCTGACGTTCTCGTCACTATCAGCATCCATCGCAAAAATCCAAACGTGCCGAATATTTTATTAGAGGTAATTATTTCACTGTTAGAATACGGGTGCCGAATAAATAGAGGGGCCGAATTTTTAGAGAACTTACGGTAATCCTTGTGACATTTATTTTTTGATATAGAGCTTTGGCTTTAGACAACCTTTATAGCCATTTTTGTATTGAATCATTTTTGTCTTTATCTCCCTGAAGCATTAAATAACACTGTTAAATCGTGGTTTCAAATTAAAGGTGTTGATCTAAGAAACAATATGACTTTTGTTTGCGAAGTTAATAGTTCATTCCACCACAAAGTTATGACTACTTTTAGGGGGCATCTCCAAACTGATTTTGGTACGCTTAATGTCATAGTGACGCTAACTTCAGACTCCCCCCCCCCCCCCCCCTAGCGTCACACTATGAAAATAATGTATTGGCAATAGAAGCACAAAATGTTATATTCTTCACCTGAAAACATAGTCTAAAAACAGTATTACTGCTTAATCACGTCACTTTCTCTGTTCCTAGCTGTTTACACTATAACTGCTTTATTAAAAATTTATAACGTCACCAGTTGAACCCCCCCCTAACGTCATTATGACGTTAAGCGTATACCAAAATCAGTTTGGAGATGCCCCCTTAAGTAGTCGTAAAATTTGTTGCCCTTAGGATGTAAATTACCTGATGGACAGTAAATATCAGAATTCCACGGCTAATATAAATTATCATAACTTTGGGATCTATTGACTTCAAATAACTAGCAGTTTTTCAGTGGAAAAGAATGGAATTTCAGTTTATCAAAACACTTTTACTTTTCCATTAAATCAAGAATGCATTGAGTAGCTATCATGCATGCATGATAATCTTTTCATTTGTAGCTACCAAGCATTTAGATATGTGGCTGGGCCTACGAATATAGGGCATGTGGGCACATGATATTTTCCTACTTCTTTGAAGTTTCATCACTAATAACTGTTCTACCATTATGCTATGGCAATCCAATTTCCAGCTCTTAGTAAGCATTTAATTGGCATTATGATGCAAGATACAGAATGCAAATATTCTGTTCCAATATTGAGATATGACTTGCAGAGTGGTGGGGTGTAGTTTGTGCCCACATGCCCTGTTTTTGCAGGCCTGGTCACATATAGCTAGCTATACACCATAATGCATCAGCTCCGCTTCAACAGCCTTAACTGTACTGATAAAAAACAATGTTGCAGGATCCCACTGGAAGGTTTGAGTATAGATTATTTCACACATCATGAAGTTGGAAGAATTGTGGAAAATGCTTACCCCATTCTCAACTTCAACAGATTCAAGGCAGACTCTTTTATGGAACACTAGGCTATCATCTTCTAAAGACCATCTAGGATTCATCAACATTAATAATGGGTGACTATGACTACAAACTACACAAGTTTGACTGTGATCGTTTTGCAGTCTGCATGAAGGATGCTGTTTTAAATACTCCCATGATCAAACAAAGCCAGACAATAGGGGAAGCCTTTGTGGGATAATGTCATTAATGTTTGGAAGAAACATGTATAACTAAACAGAGGCAGAAACATGTTTAGCTAAACAGAGGCAGAAACATGTATAGCTAAGTAGTAGTGGTGTTGAACGTCACAATTATTAGTATGCATGCTCCTTAGCCTTAATGACACTTTGATACCCTTAACACCAATAGTGTACTGAAAAGCAGAATGTAGTGAATGGCACTAGTAGCTATTAGCTAATCCACTGGAAATCCTTAGGAAAGTGCAATTGCATTTATGGGCTTTCTGAATTTGCTGTAAGTTGTGATAGTCAACTTATTTCTAGATCTGCTGACCATGGTATAATTATGAAGACTAATCTATAGCTAGCTACAAATACCAGCACCATAACCCACAGCATGAGGTCAGATTTTACACTCATAGACAAAATTAATTATAAAGTGTTATAGTTGCCTTATAAAAATACTATACCAAGACTAGTTTGCTAAATGGCTGAGTTGGTAACTACATATAATACTGAAGCTGATAACCCTACCCATTTGAATGATATAATAAATTAATTTTAAAATATAAAAACCACACTAATCACCTCTTTTAGCCATAGTGGAAAACACCACTAATCATCTGAATAAAACAAAACCGACAATTAAAACTTTTGTCACTAAATATGCAGCCCACAATCACAACCTTTTCTTGAAGGACTCTTGAGGAAAAGGGAGCTATACTCTCCTGGAACAGAGTTGAACAGTAGGTATAGTTACATAGACATTATTTGTGTTGGTAATGATGTATAGTTCCTAAATTAAGTCTGCTTTTAATACACATAGAAAGTTTAGGGTTTCATTGGCCAATTACTAACTTAGAAAGGAAAGGGGGAGCTACAGCTCCCCCCAACCTGCAGTTTGCAAAAACACTGAAATTTGACATTCTTAAAGTGAAGTTTCAGTCACAGAACTAATTTTCGGTATAGTGATTACCCATTAGGAATGGTGTCCTGGTTACAGCATCAATGACGAGTATAGCAGTTATACCTGTTGTGCTCTTTAAAGCATCAACTAAGTGGAGTGAGTTGAAGTCTGGGGGGGATATAATAACAACATGTGTTCACTCTCTAATCTAATGAATGATATACATGCAAGCATGCACTTACAACATTCAAAACTGTGTGCTGCTCCTTCTTTATGACACAAGTACAGAAAATAATTATGTTAACCTCAATTTATTAAATCTAAAAGCATGATATGCATGGACAAAAACCATTGACTTATTGTGTAATAAAACCATACATAGTACAACTATAATTACTGTTAGCTACAGTAAAAATATATGCAATGCTAGCTACATGTATCAAAGTTAAATGTTAGCTGCACTTTATTATGCCCAAATGAATGCACTCCTTCATAACAACTTTCACAGCTTCTTCTCTTTCAAGTTCACTAGAGAGATGTAGTAGATAGTTATCGTCATCTCGTGTCTGTTTTACTTTAAGTTTATAAGTATGATTTTCATAGTTATCATCAACTTGGAGGCCTTTTGCTCTCATCTGCTGTACAAAAGTATCTTTCAAGTTCATATAGTCATTGTATTGTAATTTAATTTGAACTTGTGGAAAAGGAAATAAAATTTGGGGTTGGTGGATATGATCAGGTTTAGGGATAAGTAAAGCATAATATAAAAGTTCATCCTTGGTTTTTACAACAAAATCGAATATTTGTTTGAGAACTACAGGGACCAATTTATGCCCTATATATTCACCACTTGTTTTTCGTATTACACGTTTAGGTAGTGCTATCCAATATCCTTTACTAGCACTACGAGTGATGTATCCTGGCTTATCACGTGGTCTACCATTTAAAAATCGAACAGTCTCAGTTTCAGTATTGATTTCTGCAAAAACCTCCCCAGAACTAAACTGAATGATATTTCGATGAGTACAACAATTGCGGAAATGGTGCAAGATAGCAAAACTCTCTTGATCAACTGTAGATATATCTATTCCACCATTAGGACTTCCATCATCATTGACCGGTTGGGTAGGTTGAATTTTCAGAATAGTGTCTCCAATCAATTTCCAAAAATGTGTTTTTTCTCCTATTTTTTCCTTTTTTGAATTACCAGTAAAAAGTATATTTAGCTGTTCCTTTAAAAACTTCCTTTTTCCATCTTGTGAAGTAGAGTTTGAAGTCTTGACTCCACCAGATTTGAAAGGAATGCTACATTTCCAACCTTCATTAACATGGTCAGGCTCTCCTTTTCCCACAAAGTGACAATATAAAGATAATATGTGTAATCCAGTACACTATACAAATCAAACATTATGCTGCGAAACTTTAGCCAGTCTTTAGAATCAGTCTCATCACAGGCCTCTTCTTTCTTTTGAAGATACTGTATATTTGACCAGGCTTCCTGTAGGAGAATCTTGATGCTATCAATTTGATTTCTTCCCCATGATGTCAGCATACCTACAGTGCATCCATCAATTGATTCAGAATCATATAATACAACTGTGAGTATTGCATTTGGCACTAATTATCTAATGTTAGAGTGGTTTGGTCCTCAAAATTTGGCTCATCCAACCTCAGTGAGTGGTGGATTTGGGCATTTGAAAGGGGTTCCACTCTCAAGCATGCATAATAACCGTAATCTATACATATGTGTATTATACAGTATGGTAGTACTGCATAGTTGGGATCCTCCAAAAGTGACACACGCCCGCCAAAATGCTACCTCTAAACCATCCTGGAAATATCTTATGTGACAAAAACCACCTTTACAGAAGAGTTTAGCATATCTAATGTCAGTTATACCATTAAATCTAAACAAAACCCTATACGCATACCAACATTGATTTGTGTGCCAAAACCCAATTTTTGGTCTCAGACCACAGTCGCAAGGTACGATACACTGTACAGCCACCATAATTATTTTGTCACAATATCTAACTCACGTGTGGGATATGCATTTTGGGGTTCTGATAAGTGTCTACCCTCTGCACATTGCCTTTCCTTTAATTTCCCATCATGCTGGTTATCTTCATGTGTACCTCTATAACATCAACCACTTTACGATTGTGAGAGAGCAAGCAAAGTGTGTTGGAACAGGCCACTGGAAGCCGTTCAAGAACCGAACATTGTTTACTGTTTTTATGATTTTTGTGGCACAGTGTATGCTGATCTGGCCAGTTCTAGAATTTTCTGTATACTTTAGTATAAATAGGCTGTTAATGTTGTATTTAGTGCCTTCTATTTGCCAATCATTTGAATGAATTGCTGTTAGTCAATGACAAGTACCTCGAGCTTGCATGTTTCCTGGTGTAGAGAGGAGACTATCACAATGATCTAGCTGGATAATAATGATCAAAGGACACACCACTTAATGATCTAGCTGTACCCATAGAGATTAATTATAAGTTCACACCTCTTGTTGGTAGCATGGTGCTGTGAAAGTCCATGCACATTACATACAGCATATATAGTCCAGAAAGCTGAGGCCCACTCAACATAAAGCCGTCACCATAGTACAACAGCGATGTTCGATCTTCTAATAGAATAGTCACACATGCATAACTGTAGCTACTAAACAAAAATTTTAACACCATCAGTGCATTTAAACAATAATATTGTAGGGATTTGTGCATTCGTTTTGTTCAATAGGAGTGGCCAGTACAATCGAAAGTGATTTAATTAGTTTGATTCAAGCATGCTAATACAAGCATTAAAGCAATGATGATGATAATCATAAAACGTTGGTTGTTAACAAGTAAACTGTTGATCATAAAACTTTGTTTATTGCTTGCTTATTTACGATGTAGTAGAAATAAACTTTACCGTCATCATTTAATTGTTGAAATGGCTTTCTTTGTCCACACAGAGATGTACAGGGAAAACACTTACCAATTCATGGTGAACAGTTGTGAGTTATGATCAATTAAGTAATATATTTGCTGTATTGCTGTACAAATCGAGTTTATTCCTGTTCCAACTGTCTATAACTCTAAGACCATTCATCAAACTTTGGCAGTCCACTCCTTTGTTATTATAGATAACAGAGAAGTAATAAAATGGAATTTAAGGAATGTACAAAAATGACTGGATTTTGCTCAGTGGGTCACATTTAATAGTGCTGGGCAATACAATGCGCATATTGATATTGCTATTACTTGAGTTGGACTATCGTTCACGATATTGACACATTTCAGTATTGATAGTTAAAATAATAAACCATTCTATCTGCATGCCAATTCTGGTATCAGCAGTGTAGTAATCTTTAGCAGCTGTTGTACTACTTTATTTACTGCTGGATCATGGGAGACATACGTAGTAGTTAACAATCATTAGTAATTCAATGCAAGTGATAGTATCCAGGTAAAAAAGAAAAAAAAGAGAAAAATGAAAACTAATATATAAGGTAAAGCAGATACTACAATAAATGACTATTGAAAAACAATAGCACTAAACCATGCTAAGTGAGTTTTGCACCTTTCGCATCACCCTCACAATGTCACTGTATAACTAGTAACATCATTCACACTTTGTACAAGTGACTAGTGCCTTGAGGGCTACCTAGTGGTACTACTGTCTGAGGGCAAGGATAACTGTTTTGCATGCCATCGAGCATTTTAAAAATGTCAAAAGTTAGCAAAAGTTGTGTGCTGACACATTAAGTTGTGCATTTAAAGTGTGGAGTGATTTCCAGAGCTGGTTCAATTAGTAGTGTTGCCCAGCTGAGTGTTCAATGATAATCCATAATTATGCAATGATAAAACGATAAGCCATGGCAGGTACTATTTATATACAATAACAATCGACAATTCCTAGTGCTGATAATAGTGGGTGACCTGCAGTTCGAATCCTGGGGTTGGAGGGATTTTTTTCCTTACTTTGGCCCCTTTTCTGTTACACCTTTCCAGCTATAAGTCATTAAGTCTAAGTCCTTGAAATTAGGTTAGGTAATCCTAAGGCTGCAGCACATGTTGCTGTAGACCCTCAGTGCTGGTCACTGTAAAGTGTTAATAATAAATACTTTAGGTTTAAGGAAGAAAATCCATCCCTCCTGGAGGAAGACTGAGTGTGGCCCCGACTAGACATTGGGTGACCTGCAGTTCGAATCCTGGGGCTGGAGGGATTTTTTTCCTTACTTTGGCCCCTTTTCTGTTACACCTTTCCAGCTATAAGTCATTAAGTCTAAGTACTTGAAATTAGGTTAGGTAATCCTAAGGCTGCAGCACATGTTGCTGTAGACCTTCAGTGCTGGTCACTGTAAAGTGTTAATAATAATAATAATAATAATAGTGCTTCCTTTGTGACATAGTACAACACCTTAAGTTGCACAATTATCATGGCCTATTTAATGTCCTTTACGTTTTAGTGTCATTTTCATCATGAGATTGCATGTTTTGCAACTTATTTCCCATCAATCATGGTTAGAAGACAGTCACCAGCATCTATAAATTTATGTATTTTGATGACACATAACATAGAGAAGTGGGAACTGCATGACTTATGGTAGTCCATGACTTTGGTACCTTATGCTACCCTCTATTTTAGTTACTGAGTGATTTGAGATAAAAATCATGGGCATTTATGGAAAGTTTTAAAAATATGTCTATAATATAAAGCTGAAAAGCTGTCTGTCCATCTGCATTCTCATTCATCACACTGCTAACTTAACAAAAAAAGCACATATTGATATGACACTCTAGCAAAATTAAGTGCTCATCATCATCTTACAAATTGCTATGTGCTTTCATTCGTTTCCTACACCACATTGAAGATGTTACTGAAGAGGAAAACTTGAGCTACATTCCTATAAAACCATAGACAAACAGCCCGTCAGCACACAGAACCATTAACCCAAAAGTCCAGATCCAATAATAACTTTCAGTGCCACCTTTTCATGACATACTTTTTCATGTGTCATGTGTCAGCTATTGATGACACTTACTCACCAATCTGAACAAGTATCGACACAATTCACATGCAAAATAAAACACTCATCATGTGGCTACCTCACAAAGTTTATTGCAAGCTTCTACATGCTTTCCTTATTTCACTACAGAACATTAAAGGCCACGATGCACAAAAACAGTGCTTGAAATAGTGTAAAAATATTTTGCTATCAAAATGTCTGGACAAAGTCACCAATGACCTGTCATTAACTGTGGTTGTCCAGTCACATCCAAAATGTACTTCAGCATGCAAAGCTTGTTAATTCTAGGAGGGTCTGGGAGCATGCCCCCTCAGGAAAAGTTTAAAAATTACAACGTTTGAGATTACATCTGAAAGCATTTTGAAAGGGTAAGTTTAACCTGTGAATCACATTTTACCATATACAGATGTATGATTAATTATATTTTTGACAGGGAACAAGAGCTGATCAGTTTGTGTTACTGTACAATGACAATTTGTATCTTACAAATAAGAGTTATCACAATAAAATGTTACAATTATTGAATGTATTATTACACTGATAATTACAGTAAGTGATATGGTCATTAACAGTCATTCTAACTCAAAAATAACTCCCATCTTTAATAGTAAAGATTTTCTTTCGTGATTGTGTAAGCAATATCCATTTTTCTTTTAATCTTCAACCTGGCAGCCTCACTAAGGTTGGCTTGAGCCATTGCCCTTACAACTGGTGCATATTCCATCAAGCTACTGGCTGCCTCCTTGGCCTCCAATGCCATTGCTCGCTTGTGCATATTGGTTGCCGTGTGATCCTTGATGATCAAAGCACAAATATATAGGTCGTGCCTTCAATAAAGGCCGGCCTATAGTGTTGCATTGAGCAGAGCTTATCATTACACTTACAACAAGCTTCACATTTTTTGCATGGTCATGTGTTCTGGATAACCAGATGCTGTTTCAAACCCAAGTTCAAACTGCAACCATCATATCGTCCGAAGACTTTTATCATTTCAGAAACCAACTTATCCACCGTTTTCTTTGCTACTACACACTTCCACAACCATTGTTAGCAGTATCTTCACTGGCTCTCTTGTGTCTGGACAATTTGTCCAGATAAATAGGAACTTATCCAGACATTCCGTGTATTGTCCGGATAATGCCCGGTTGTCGAACGTTATTTGGAGCACTACAGAGAAAACTTCAGCTGCATTGATTACTGCATTCCATAGCAAACCACAGGACAAACAGCTTAACTGGTATAGTACCTCCATGAAATTGTTGTGGTTAGTCTGCAGGTCCAAATTCCATTGGCACAATTTTATTTTCAGGCCTTCATCTATATGACCAAGGGGCAAAATACAGTTTTATCACAGTAAGGGGGATGGTAGTATAAGTACCTCACTGCCTACTTTTCTGTGCATGGTATTAGGGGCTATGCCCACTAGACTGTCAGATTGCTTCTGGTGCATTCTCAGGTACAGTACCTGAGAATAACATACCACTCCAGAAAATCTTGCATTTTAGACTCTCGTAAATCGCTTCTGGTGTGTTCTCAGGTACCTGAAAATGTGACATTCCACTCCAGAAATTTTTGTATTTTAAACTGTTTCTGGTACATTCTGAAGTACTAGCTGCTCCAGGAAAACTTTGCATTTTAGACTCTCATAGATTGCTCCTGATGCATCCTGAGGCACTTTAAACTATTGCATAAAAGTTAAGGGGGAAGAGACTTTGTCTAGAGGGAGCAAGACCCCCTAACCTGATTTTTATTTACCTTTTTGGTGCATAGCTCCTATTCTAATTTCATTTTTTTGCTCATAGTAAGTGATAGTACTCTGGTATTGATTCACAGCATACAGACTGTTGGAAAACTGTACAGTAGCACTTTTGATATGTACACCAATTGGGTGCATGTTTGTTTGTCTGCATGTTTTCTATTCTGCTGTTTAGTTATATACCTGTTTTTTTTTACCATTACATGCAGGAGCAGATCCAGGGTTTGGCAAGGGTGTGCACCGGGGTAATAGGTATATGGAGCAGGGTTGGGGGCACAGCCCTCTAAAAGCTAAAGGTATTTCATGTTTCAGAACTGAAAATTTTAATGTAGAGTGGTTTATGCACTAATACCATACCTGTTTCACTGCCCATACAAAAGTCTCAATAGTAGCAGTGAAATTTATCCAGTATTTCACTGGTAGCAGTGAAAAAGTTGTAATTGCAATTTCATTGGCTAGAGTTTATGTTAACAATGTAACACCAATTAGTGTTGACACGTGTTTAGTACATAGTGACAAACTGCCTACATAGCAATGCTAATGCACAGCATGCGTATATGCAGCGAGTATGGTATTAACTGGGAATAGCATGGGTATAGCAGTGAAATTTGGGATAAATACCACTCTTGTTGCATTGAAAATGGAAATTTCAATGCAACACTTGTGGTATTTATCCCAAATTTCACTGCTATTCATGCTATTACTAGTACAAATATAAACTGTTTTATAAGTGGGCCAAGAATGGTAGCCATGAGTAGTTCAGGTAGCTAGCGGGTCATTCCATACCAAATCAACAAAAAAAAATCCAGACCCCTTTCGGTTTTCATGAAATTTGGCACAAACATGGACCCTATCAAGAAACTTTCTCACGTGAAATTTGGCTCATTTCATTGGTCTCCCTTTAAGTTATGACCACTCAAAGCTTCTGTTGAAAATTTCATTTTGCTTACACCTCTTCAATAAAATGGCCATAACTTTGACGTAGACACTTCTGTGTTAAACTTTTGAATGCTTATTAAATTATCTTTCAGGTGATATATAATGTTGTATAATTGCACAAAGGAAAATGTCAAACCACAAAAATGTAGCTTTTTCCTTTGATCTTAATTTTTAAAAATATGTATTCTTTTAATTGAATTTATTTTTGGTTTACATGTTACTCTACTACCCATCATTCACCACTGTGAGTTTAAAGTTGGGACCAATAGTAGATCATGAGTTATAAGTGTTATTGTGTAGCCTTGTAATCACTGTTGCTTGTATGGTTCAGATATGCAAAGATGCAATACCAATTGCAAGTAAGTAATATAATACTATGTCACAATCATTTATACATTGTTAGTTTGTAAGTAAGGTTAATTTGTTTATGTTTTGTAAGAAATCCAATAAAAGCTCATACTTAAATACATACACTCAAGTAATTTACGCCTTATCAAGCTTGTATATTATATAGTTATACAACGGCCAAGAGTGCTCTGCCTGATATAAACGTACGAGCCTGAGGGCCGTCAGGCCCGAAGGCAAGTGCGTTTATACAGGCAGAGCACGAGTGCACGTTGTATAACTGTTATGTACCATTCACCTAATAGGTAGGGAGAGTCTCACAAGACAGCTGTAACACTTATAAAGGCCAGGTTTCTAACATCGATTGTGGGTAACCAAGCCTGACGTTGGGATGACGTTCCCCCTGCAGTACTGCAGCCACCTGAGATATTGAAAGCTAGTATGCTATGGGTTATATCACTAACCTGCATTCGCTGTTCCACTCTCATCATGTAGTGCTCAGCATGCCAGCGTGCCATATAGACTAAGCACCAGACTAATTGCCATAGTGATTCTCTCGAGCGAAAAAAAAGCAGCTAAATAGACGGTTTAAGTAAACAAAACCTAACTACTAAATGATATTAGTCTAATTCTTACTATTCACACTGGATAAACTCGAATCTGGTGGCATGACAAAACTGGTTACCACAATCGAACGTAAAGGTTAGTATTATTTAGAATATATTTGTTTTATTGAGTCATTGTCGAAGTGGACTACAGTTTAATCTGGGCTAAGATGGCACCAGACTAGTAAGGTGTATAAGTACGTTTATATATATGTAGACTAGAGTTGTGGCCACCCGCGTTGGCTTTTTCGATCGCCATTGGCTGCTTGTAAACATTATACGCATTGGTGACGTTATGGCCCACAATCGACCTTTACATGTCAGGCTATAAAAGAATTCGAGTGATCTGTGTAGTGTCTTTCCATCTATTAGGTGAGGTGTCGTAGTGGTCTTCGCCACCGGCACTTGTGCTATGCTGCACAAAACCGCAGCCAGTGCGATATCTGTATATTGCACTGCGGTCGGTGCATTATAACTTATAATGCACTCGTTGTGGTCTACAAAACCGCAACCAGTGCGTTATAAGTTATAATGCACTCGCTGCGGTCTGCAGCAGTGCAATATACAAATTATGGCACTGGCGGTGCCTTTGAACTGCCCACGCAGAGTGGTACATATTGTTTCTGATTATGACGCCAAGTCTGTAGTGAAATGTTGACATTTTCACTAGCTACAGTAACTACTACTGCTACTGTTAGCATTTAATGCTGATTGTTGATATGCATGTACATATTTTGATACACAAATGTAGCTATAGTGGAAACTGTCTAAGCCAGTCAGGGCCAAAGTTTTTTGGCCTTAAAGTGCAGGTGGCTATTTATATAGTTCAATGTGTATAAATGTCTTACTAGAACAATTTAAAGTTGGCCCTTAACAGAAAGGTGGCCTTACATTACAGGTGGCCGCTAAGACAAGTTCCACTGTAATTTGGAACACTTACAAATAAAACATGATGTTTTGTAGCTGCATTCTTTGTTGTTAACACAGGCATGAATGTTTCAAATATTGTTATCTACTAGAGCTTTTAGTAATGAATGACTGATGTAGTAGAGTGGCTTTAAAATCTTTTTAACTTACACCTTCAAAGATTCAATTGTGTACTGATATCAATGCATCAGATTTCGTTGCATGTCAGAGTTACATGTGAATCATGCAATATGCACCACTTTCAGCCTCAACTTTTACTACAGCAGTCTTCTTTATTACATGATTTAACTTTGAAGTTAATTGCCTTGACCCTTTCTTTAATCAATTATTGATGTATTTCACTTAAAGCTATAGATATGTATCAGTGTGCAATTGCTGTAGTGAATCTTTTGTACAATGTGACACATAGCAATATTTCTATGGAACATTTCTATGATGCTACGATTCTCAATATAGAATCAAATTATGAGCTACATTGCTATATCTTAGTAAATTCATCATGATACAGTTAATCCACACAAAAACAGCCAAGCTGTGAAAAAATGGTGCGGCCTTAAAAAACCTGGGTGAAAAAAGTTGTGAAATCAAAGGCGGCAGCCAAGAAATGTCTGCAATGATGTTAATGCTAATAAATTTTAACAATGCACACAGCCATTATTAATTTTTTTTTGCATTAACATCATTGCAGCCATTTCTTGGCCGCCACTTTTGATTTCACAACTTTTTTCACCCAGGTTTCTTAAGGCCGCACCATTTTTTCACAGCTTGGCTGTTTTTGTGTGGATTTCACTCCTTTTTGTACTTTATAAGGCCCCAAAACCAACCTATGACTGACTTTGAGGTCTGTTTTTACTCACATTTCTTCTTTTCTATGTAGATACAATGATGATTATTGAAGACAGACTTATAAATGTATTTCATTGCATGGTTTAATTCAATTTTTGATAATATTATTGTAATACTCTAATAGAGTGTACATTTTTTTGGAGGATTTCTAATAGAACATACATAGAATGTTCTAGAACAATCTAGAACTTCTATTGGTAGATCTATGAAATTACAAACGTTGATTATAAGCAGATTTCAACTAGAAATTTCATTTATAAAGCAGAAATTAAGTGAGGTGATCAGTCAAGGTAGCAGTGGTTCAGTGGTTAAGGATGCAGGTGTTAGGTATGAAGGTCCCTGGTTCGAACTCTGGTAAATTTTTTTTCCGACATTTTTTGCACACCCTTTTTACCCCGTGGTGACTGCTCTATTAGAGTATCTCGATCCCGCGATTTTACACTTGCTTAGTTTTTGCTTTATAACTTTGTCTCTATACCTCTATTGCTATTCAAACTATCAAAAGGCACTGCTACGATGATCAGCCTATCTACACACCAATTTTCAAGTTATTGTAGCCGTGACAGAAGTTTGATCTGTTTTTACGTGAATAAACATCCATAACTCCTTGAATATTACTCAGACTTACAACAAACTTGGTACGTGAATCCACCGTTACATGTTCTTCATTTGTGCCAAAGATCAAGGCAATCGAGTTACATGTTTGCATTTTATAGCAATTTTTGCAAAGTGTGCGAAAAGAAATCGAAGCCCCCGTACGGCATAAGAAGAAATTAAAATGACATTTTGGACGCCTATATCTCGCAAATGGCTGTTGCGAATTTAATTAAATTTGCTGTGTAGCGTACCCTATCTGGGGGACAGCTAAAATGCAGAAATGGTGTGCTTTGGAGAAGGCACCATGGAGCTATACATGCGTGAAAAAGCTGTTTTCTTTCTTCCTGTAAATATACTCATGGTGTGGTCGCCGGGTTTCTTGGTAAAGTTCGGCGGTATTGGAAAAATTATACCCGGTTTCGATAGTACTAATGTATCACGATATACCGGTATATCACATAAACTGTATAATTCTACACACATACATGATATGCCTGTAATCTGCACACCCACAGGCCTGCATGGTATCACAAGTAACACTGTGTAGTGATTAGTGATATAAAAGTTGTAAAAATTATAGTATAATTTAATGACAGTTGTAAAGGTTGTAAGTAAATGACAGTTGTAAAAGTTATAAGTTGATCATGACAGTTGTAAAAAAGTTGTGATGAGTTCTTATAGTAGTTCATGTAGATGATAGGTAGGTATAGTCAACATCTAGTGAAGGTTTCTGTTAAAAAAAAACCAACATGTTTACCTTCCCTGGTTTCAAAAGAGTTCGCTTTTTAGAAACTATGTTGCCGGAACAACTAAAGATTCTCTCTGAACGTGAGCTGCTAGCACACACACTGAGGTACTTCTGTGCCAGTTTAGCCATGGTGGGAAGTACTACCATGTGAACCTTCCACCACTGCAGAGGATCCATTTCAGCATCTAACATTGGTAACTTTAGATAATCTTCGATTTCCTTTTTTATTTTCTGATCTGGAGTTTGAGGAGTACTGGATGATGATTGTAGTTCAACTGTCTCTTTGAGCCAACCTGAGAGTTTACGTTTCTTGATACTAGGGTCAGATACCGCAGATGATGACTGGGAACTAGAAGTTGGTTCAGAAACCCCCTCTTGATCTTCAATCATTTCTGTGCCTTCTCTAGCCAAACGATCCTTTACTAAAGCAAGATCAACTTCATTTTCAATGTACACTCCCTTGAATCTTGGATCAAGGTAAGTGCAGACATTCAACAGCTCGTCAACATCATTATCATCGTACTTGTTCAGTAGGTAATCCAAAACCCTTTGTTTAAATGAGTTGGTTAAATTAGCATCACCTTCACAGACTTTAAGCACTTTAGATTTCAAAACGTGTAATACAGGTTTGATCGAAGACACTGTAACTTTTTGTTCACCTGACAACATGTCTGTGAAATCATCTAATTGCCCTAGTGCAGCCTTCATCGACTCCAATACTTCTAGATCCTGCCAAGTTGGAATAAGGTGAAATAACTCAGGGAGCGTAGCTTGGCTGGCATTGGTAGATGACGAAGATGCGGTGGACGATTCTTTCGCTTTCTCCCTTTGGGCTTGTAACACTAGAGTGTACTTTGACGGGTGGTGAGTCCTTAAGTGTGAAAGCAAATTTGATGTATTTCCTCCGCTTGCTCGCACGTTGCCGTTACACTGGCGACACACCGCCACACCATCGTCAATAATCTTCCCTTCGCTATCTGCACGGAGGCCAAAATAATCCCAAACAGGTGACACAACTTTCTTCTTTGGCACGATTGTACACGACGAGTCGGCCATGTTTGTTCAATACAAACTGCTGACAATAACTCACGTGATATTATTAAACGCATGCGCGATATTTCGATATTCTAATAAACACTACCGGTGTGCAACTGATATCGAAATCAAATAAATATACCGGTATACTGTTGAAGCCTATTTCTTGGCCGCACGACACACTACCGTGTGTCTTGATGTATGGAGTTTAAGCCAGTTACCTTATAGGGCCAAAATTTCTGAGTCTTAATGTGCAGGTAGCTACTTAATACAGTTGCATAAGTGTATAGGCAATAATTCGCCCTTATGGAGTGGTGGCCTTTCTATACAGGTGGCCACTAAGACAGGTTATGGGTTCCACTCTATTCCATCAAATTTTTGATGAGTAAGACAGTGCGTAGTGGTTTCAAAGTGTACATTTTTCCAGCAAAGGCATTGTTTATAGGTACAAATATCTAAAGATGGTCTTAAAGTGGTCAGTAGTAGGCATGCTCTATCGAAGTATTGATTCAAAGTGATATACAGTGGAATATATATTAGCGGCCACCTCTTTATAAGGGCCAACTTTAAATGAAATCGGTTAATCGAAATGCTATGCGTTAGTGGTATCCAAAACTTCTTGGTCTTAATACCTAGGTGGTTGCTTCAATTAGTTGCATTAGAGTAGCACATTACATGTATATACATACGTATGAATAACTGTGTTCTTGGCATCCTGCAGTTACTATAATATTTATTATATACACATATAAGATTGGAAACTATCATCATAATCTGTGGCAACATAATTACTACACAGTAAGATTGAAGAATAGATTGGAATATCATTAGTTGCACAGTAAATCTCCTATAAATATAGCTAACTCTATAATAAGACCACCTTGTTATAGTGACCACTTCTATTATATAGGACACTGAACTTACAGCAAAAATAAAAGTAGTGATTCCTTTATTAGGCAGCCTTATTATTGCACCAACTTTCTTAGCTTTAAAAGTGGCTTTGTTAGTATGGCTTCACTATAACAAGCCTTTGTCAATGCAAACCCTAACTATTTCAATGCATAAAATGATTTGTGACATATTATATAAGGTTACTTGCACTTGGTATTGGAAATTACTATACACATAATTATTAATAACATACAAACAGCAGTGATTACAAGGCTACACATTAATGCTTATAACTCATGATCTACTATTGGTCCCAACTTTAAACTCACAGTGGTGAATGATGGGTAGTAGAGTAACATGTAAACCAAAAATACATTTAATTAAAGAATATATATATATTTGAAAATTAAGATCAAAGGAAAAAGCTACATATTTGTGGTTTGACCTTTTACAATTATAAAACATTATATATCATCTGAAAGATAATTTAATACGCATTTCACAAATCTAAACCAGAAGTGTCTACATCAATCACAAGCAAAGTTATGGCCATTTTATTGAAGATGTGTAAACAAAATAAAATTTTCATCAGAAACTTTGAGTGGTCATAACTTAAAGGGAGACCAATGAAATGAGCCAAATTTTGGTGTGAGACAGTTTCTTGATTGGATCCATGTTTGTGCCAAATTTCATGAAAATTGAAAGGGGTCCGGATCTTTTTTGTTGATCTGGTATGGAATGATCCTACCTATAATTATGAGCCTAAAGAATGGCATACACAACAAGATCATGTGCATTTCATTTGCTTAGTAGGTTAAGTGTTCCCATGCATGGGATAGCGTTACAGATGCTAGTTTTCATACTATCAGCAACTATGAAGTATTCTTAATAATGTCATGCGCGGTGACTGTTCTATTACAGCATTTTACTGACCATTCTATTAGAGCATCTCGAACTTGTAAGTTATTTTTTGGAGGATGACCTTTGAATCCGCCATTGACATGAGCTTGCATGATGAAATCAGGTTCATGCAAAAGATAACATCACTATGCATGCTACACTTTAGGACATGATCTTTCCTGCACGAATAGCAGGTACCAAACTACCAATGCTATAGTACATACAAGTTAAGCTGGATCCTGAAAAACAGCTAAAAATATTTTTTCAAGAAAACTAGTACTTCAGTCAACCAGATGATTAGTGGTGACAGTAAAAGTGTCAACAACAGACATGTGTGGTTTGGCTCTATACAAGTTTGGGAAAGGGTCATAATAGATAAAACACTTTTATGGCTTTCCCATAGGAAAATTTTGATTTGCTGTAAATGTTGTGTTGGGCATTTGAACAAAATAATTTTGAAATTTTCTAGTGGGTCAAGCAGTGCTACAAATGGGCTAAATTTCAAGATTATTTGAAATTCCATCCACAAGTTATAAAATTTTGAGGATCCAGCTCAACACGTACATACTGTAAGCTATAAAAGCACTAGTACATTAAAAAATAAAAATGGAGTAGAGATCAAAGTGATAAAAAGTAGTGAAACAAGAGATGAATAATGACATTACAACATAGTTAAGGACCCGCCAATTATGCTGGCATAATTATGAGCATAATAGGTGCCTGAAAACATTGAGCATAATGCTAGCATAATAGGAAGAATATTTGAGCCATACTGCAAATCCTTGATGGTCAAAATACATATCACAGAAAAAGATCGATATACTCTAATAGAACAGTCAATAACTCTAATAGAACAATCAGGCAGCTGACTGTTCTATTAGAATATATCGATCTTTTCTGTCACATGCATTTTGAAGAGCAACGATGTGCTTCAGCCACTTATTATGTGCCCATAACTGCAAATTTATTAGCAAAACATGGGAAATGAGACATAAAGCTTGAGCATAATAGGTAAATTTTTGAGCAGTGCAGCATAGCATAATAGGTAAAATTTTGAACATATTAGGCAGGTCCCTAAACATAGTTCTGCGGGAAAAATCCCTACATTGACATGTTATAACAACCGTTTTTTTTTTCAATGTCAAAGTAGAAATTTTTCCACAGAGCTATGTTGTAATGCCATCATTCATCTCTTGTTTCACTACTTTTTTATAGCTTGAATCCGTACTTCATTTTTAATTTTCAATGAACTAGTTTGTTTAGTTTTTGAACCAAGCGTGCACCCACAGCCAGCCAAAGGCCGGCTGTGGGCGGGCACCTGGTTTACTAAAATTGTTTTCGTAAAAGTGTGTGTATGTGTGCACCTATCTACCAATCTATGTCGGTCCATATGCACCCACGTGAGCAAAATCATTAAAATTAATGGTAAAAGCAGCTTTTACGCATAAACAGTAAAAGTGAAATGAAGTCTGTATTAACTTATGCACTGATAAACTTTGTGGTTTCTTTCTGGTGGTCTGAAATACAGGTGTGGCAACTCTCATCAGACTTTGTAAACTACCTTCCCTTCGGGTTTTACAGGCATTGAACAATTAAGAAACAACAGCACAGGTCTCATAGACTACCAGGAATAGCTTATCCCTTCAGTTGGAAAGGAGGCATATCCAGAATTTGTGGGAAAAAACACTATAGTCAAACTATAAAACAGTTTAGAAGATACTTCTGTGCGTAATGTTGTTAAAAGCGGTTTGTTTAACAAGTGCTCCCTTGGCAGTGCATAGCAACGTAATTGAAGAATTAAGGAATTACAAAATCCGAGAATACAATAAAGTAATTATGCATTATTGCACAACATAATAAAATAGTAATACATAGTTGGTTAATTCCAGATGAGTTACCTAGCTGCATTACTTGTTTAGTTACAGCTACATGCATATAATGAGTGTTTTATTAGCATGGCTGTTGTATTAGGATGACTGCTTTATTAGAGTATCTTGAATGGACCTCTACCAACTGGACTATACACAATATTTGTGGGACGTGGTAATGACATGCCTTGTTTTTCACAGTGCTACTATCAAACTGCTTTTGTATTGTAGTTAAAATGATGATTCATTTATCCTGGTTTCTGTAAGAGTAGTTTCCTGAGCTATGTAGCTACTGAGTTAGTAAAATAGCCTTCAAAGCGTTGCTACTCTGGCAGGTACGATGGCAAGTGTCTGACTATGAGTACTGGCTATGTACCACAGTAATGGCTAGATATAACGATGGTTATTGTATTCACTCCAAGATTCACACTTACTCTGAGTCCATCAAGTAACAGGGGCGTAGCTAGCCATAAACTGATGGTTGGGCATAGCCAACTTGGTACAGATATACATGCACAAAATACATGCTCACATTCATGTGAGACATAATCAAAAAAAATTTTTAAATGCACCTAAGACCTAGCTGTTCTAAAAAAATGCTGCATGAGTGCATGTGTGTGGCAAATAAACTAAATAACTAGCTAAGCTATACTATTTGCTCTGCAGGTGGCTACTAGCTATCCATCGGCGATCGTACATCACGTGACTTTCAATCGACTTACAGCAAGAGACTGTTTCAACATAATAGCTCGATAGTCTACATTTTTTTCCAAGTAAAGTATACTTACTGACACACCATGTTCACATTAACGCCTAGTTCCAACTGAAGGCCAGGGGCGCTACTTTATAATTAATACAAGGCTTCCTGGTTTATAGCACACTTAATACACACAACTACCACACAAAACAAGCAGCTACTACGTAGCTACACACAACTAAACGGTGACCTTAGCCTGTGAGTAGTGTGGCTGTCACTGACGATTTAGTGGCCAATATTATTGGTGAGTGAAATGCTTCACTTTATCCACATCATCTTTCATCCATGCGTATTTTCAGGACCACCAACCTGGTTGGTCAGACAGTTACTATAACAATACTGGCTGCCTATTAAGACAAGTTCCACTTCCGCATTGACCAACTCTAACTTTAGCATAGGATCCAACACAGAGGATACCGTATATAGGCTGTAGTTTTGAACTTCATGGGACCTGGGTTACTACAGGGTTAGTATATCTTCGTTGATACTTTTGAAGTTCCCACTCGCGCCTTCAGTTACCATTTCAAAAATTAAGTCACGTGATAGTATTATATTCTAAACGTTTAATGCGTGTAAAGGACAAGAGAGTGATTATGATATGCTCGCTGGCGAGTTTGACTATAGTCACAATGAATCACCACTACCATGTAAAGGTAAAACTTGGCTATAATTTGTTCTGTGTATATAATGAATACTTATGTTGCAGTTATGTATGATCAGCTGCAATCAGTGTCAGGCCAAGTTCTGAATTTAGGAGTTGTCATTTTTCACCAACTTTCGTGGAAGTGGACTATGTATGTGGCAAAGCAATGAAATTATTTAAGTTTATCACCATGTGCAAGGAGTGCAGCATATAAACAAGTGACCAGCTACAATATTATTACCCTGCAACTTTGGCTACACTGATGAATCAATAATCGTTACAAATACTACACAGTCTACATTAATCAGTACCTGTGCATTGCTAGCTCCATGTATACAACTGTAACTACTATTAAATAAGAGTATTAGACTGCACCCTTAGAACAGTAATAGCATTATCTGTCCATCTTTGTCCTCCGCAGCAAACTTGTGCACAACCACCTCATCCAGAATTCCAGACAAAGTTTTTGTGAAAGTTCTTTTTCAATGGAAAGTACAGCCTGATTAAACAATCGTTGCTCAGACATGGAGGAGCATAGGTATGACTCTGTACACTTCAGGCATGAAAAGGATCAGCTGTTGCCGCTGCCACTGTGAGTGAAATTTGTAGCAGACTGATCAGTACTGGGAATGCTTCTTTCAGTGGAATGATTTCTGAGAAAATATCATTGATAGATGCAGTTTCCTTGTCCTTGAGCATCCTATTAGCGATGGTACATTCCATCGTTAAAGACTCTTTGTTGAGGTGATATAAATCAACCACAGGCAGCAAATGGTCAATGTCCAAGAAATGCGGCAAGTCAGGTGCACAGCACTGGAACACGTTCATAAGCTTCAGATTTTTGTTGTCAAATCTGTGCTGCATCTTAGCTATGACAGCATCCAAGATTGGAAAGCAAAAACTGACTTTCATTGATTGACTGCTATCAGTACTTTCTCTTGACCCAGTTGCTTCTAATACTATGCCAACATCGTAACATTTTGACATTCGCTTTTTATGCTGAGGACTTGGTGGTTCTTCAGTGATACTATGCAAAACTGCCACATCTTTCACGTATTGATGAAGTTTTTCCTCTCCTCATCTGATCAAAAACTCTGGAGTGTTTCAAGAGTTGAGATTACTAATTCAGCAGCTTTAGCCATGTTAACATGTGTACTCTGCAGCTGATCAGATAGACCTTTTTTACACAACAAAATTCGTCTAAAGACTATTAATGATGTTATTTGTGAATAAATTCCCATTGCTTCAGTTGCTTTCACTGTATCCTTGTCATGCATGACAATCTCAAGAGAACTTAAGATTACACCAAAAGTGTTACAAATGGCATCTACTGCATCAAACCTACATGCCGAGCATGTATCAGAAAGGCGCTGCAATTGCTGTACTGGAGAATGGGCTGCTGCATCGCTTATTGGTTATCGTAAATTGTATGTGCCTTACTGGCGGACATGAAGACATAAAGTAATTCTAGCAGTGTAAAAAATTCTGATGCTTCGGGAACTAACTTCGCACTATCAACCAAAACAAGATTAAGGCAATGTGGATGTAAACAGCCATGGGTGCATATGCTTTAATACGCTGTTGTACACCAGAACTAGGGCCTAACTTATGGTAACGCAATGCACTGATATATACTGATAAACTTGCAGCATCTTGTGCTTCAGCTTCAACATAAGTCAAAAGCGTTCATGCTGAGTTGCAGTATGTACATCAACATACTTGAGAACAACAGCTAGTTGTTCAGCTTTGCTGCAGTCCTTGGTCTCATCAGTTAGTATTGAATAAACACCAGCTTTTCTAACTTCGTTACATATCTGCTCCTGTATCAATCCAGCCATTACACCCAACATATCATTTTGAATATCAGGTGATGTGTATGTGGAATTCCTTGGGCCATTATCTATTCTACATTTTACAAGTGGATCATGTTGTGCCACAAGGTGGAGAATCTCTAAAAAGTTACCTGGGTTAACAGACTCACTACCTTCTCTGTGGCCGCGCAAGCCAAGTTCTTGCCTACCACAAAGTAACAATACCTCTGCAATTGTTTTAATGTAGTACCAATTGTTTGAAATTGTCACAGGCCTATTACTATTCATCCTGCCAGAAATTGTAGTGCCCTGTTTAGAATTTACCTTGTACTGCCCCCATGGTATTTGAGCCTGTGTATGCGAATGGCAGTTGGCATGACGGAATAGTGCTCCAGTCTTGCCTATTGCATATTTCCAGCTCTGGAAACCTTTTGACACAAACACTGGCTCTGGTCTTGTGCTACCAGGATTAAAACACTTAGTAGTATTGCCAAACTTAGTATAGGGAAACCTTATGTTTATAGGCTGTGCAGGAGGTAATGCAGGAGTTTGTGCAATATCTCTTGGGCCATTATTAGCTTGGTATCTAGACGTAACAGCATCAGTGGTAGTGGAAACTAGAGGAAGGGGAGGACAAAAACCCTCTTCTGTGCTAGAACTGCGTGTAAGTACAGAAGTAGCGGACAAATCAGTTGAAATGGTACTAACTTGCATACTATCACTGTGACTGTGATGTCTATTATTAGCAGCAACCTCGTTACCGGAACTGAACTCAGCTATAATCGATTCTTGACATTCCTCCTCTGAAGTGCTAATAAAATCGGGAGTACAACAATGTAGAGGGGTCCGTGATGCAGTAAAAAACATTGAATTACAATTAATACATTCGTCTGGAGTTTTGGACATGAAATCGACAATATTGTTGTCACTCACTTGCACGTGGCTTCCCACCTCACCTCGCAAGTGGCTTGCCAAAACCTCAGTACCACTCATTGTAACAGCAGTTGCAGCTGAACTTGAGACTTGATTAACAGCCTTAGCCTTAGGTTGCTTTGAGAACGGAACCTTACAGTTAAACAAGGTCAACTGGGACATCAATCCAGCTACACTTACTAACTATGCACGCCACCAAAAACACTTACCAAAAGGGAAAACCCCTGGGAATTCACTCATCGTAATCATGTGATATATTTAACTTCAGCACATCGTTGCATACACTATAATCTATGATCATTATGACCTAGGAGGCTCCAATAATCTAGTTTTTTTTCTATTATCAGCTCGTTGAATAGACGAACACAATGCCTACGACTCAAGGAACATGTTTTTGATGGTTGGGCACAGTTGCCTGATGGTTGTGAAAATGCCCGCTCATGTCCACCCTTGGCTACGTCCCCTGTCAAGTAATACCCTTGGCTATAGCAAGCAGTCTAGGCTGAAATCACAGTGGGTTACACATACCCTTAGTTGGCCATCTAGCTAAACTTGAGAATACTGGAACACACACACACACACACCATGTCTTGATCTGAAACAATTATATTTCCCACAAATATTTCGTAGGCAATACTGTACTTGTCTGCTTTATGTACAACCTTAAAATATTTTATTGCAACTTACAGCTTAGTGAATCACATGTAGGCTTGAGTCTATTATACTCCAAAATTTGCCTATTATGTTTTTTGGCATTTCTCCCAATTTTCTACCTACTATGCTTGTTTTTATGCTTTTCAGAAATGTATTATGCTTTTATTTTATATGTTTTTTTGTGCAGAGAAGTTCTTCATATGATAGAATGTAAATGGAGAAATGTCACTTCAACTGCAACATACAAATAACAGTACAGCTTGAAGTTGGGATGTGCCCCAGAGTTTGTAGGCATATTAGAGCGGGGGGACGTGGGGCATATCTATAGTCCCTATAGACATTTTATTGTCTAATGTCTTTGTTATATTGTATGCAAATAAAATATTATGCATCATTTCTGATTGATCTTCTGGGATGCGTGTAGCGCAAGTTACAAATTTAGCCCTTCAAAGTGAACTCTTCCTCCGCGCTTGGCGCTAGGGGGCTGGATTCGCTGTTAGACACTATTTATCTGATTATCTATCATTGTGCGGAGCTACTTTTCCTACCAGGTCTTTAGTTTACATGTTAATTCTACTCATGTTACACAAAGATTTGAAACGGGTTTTTTTAAAATTCGCCACTGCCAGGTCGAAGCGAATATTAAAAATCGGCTTCCGCACAATTGCAGCTTATTTACTACTGCTTGCCCATCCAAAATTCGACAGTCGTATCTTGAAAAACCGGCAACTAGTTCATTTTTGTATGGAGGCTTGCAATAATAGCGCGCGGCGATCTTGTTAAATGCTGTGATGATGTGTGCTTACGCAACATAATTATATTCATTTACAAATGACAGGAACTGGTGGTCAACCACAGTAATGATTATATTTAAGCCTCATAGCTAATGTGATTGCTTGCATAACACTGTTGAAACCTTATGGAAACTGTTCCGAGCCACCTTAACCCCAGTAAACCTGCAGAGACACAACTATTTTCAACATGCAGACATTCACTAGCTATATGACTCAACACTAACTTTGTTATCATCACAACTTCTATTGCATTGTCTTCCAATCGAGCTCCCAATAATCATAATCATCATATCACATTTTATTAAAAATCAGACGATGAGACACATTATATAATACCAAATTCAATAATGGAAGCTCAGCAAAACTGCTTTTCCACGCTTTGGTACTAGTTGGCACATGATTACACATGTCCTATAAAACTCAAACCCACAATGAAAGCATTCATTTTGTTGAGCAGTGTAAACTTGTAGTGCATTTTTCTACTCGTTGTCAGGAATCATTTCACCATCCAAAATAGGTTAGCCTGTTATAACAGAAGTTATACTTATTGTGGCAGAAATTTTCCCATTATGCTCCATTATGCCAGCATTATGCTTTTCATGCCCTATTATGCCAAAATTCTTCCAGCATAACCGACACAAACCTAATCACGTAATGCATCCAATACAATCAATTCTTATACTTTTGCTCACACAATTAAAGTTCACGTAAAGAATTTGTTAAATTTATACTCTGTAAAGACATGACCAGTCGGCAGGGGATGTTGTTTCCGAAGATAATTGATTGTTGTAGAGTTGTATGGGACTAGAGCAACATGTTTCGTGAGTAAACTGGATAGAAACAGCAATTGTATTGGAGTATATATTCTAATTAAAGAGTAGCAGTGCTACTTTGTGAAAAGATCAAACATTCCTAATAATGCACAGTACATTGATGGAAGGCTGCCAAAGTTTCATTTAATAAGTGATCACTGAGATATTGCAATTGATTCCAATGTAAATCATGTAACTTGCCGATCACTCAACATAAAAGGTGTCACAGTTGCTACAACTGAGTAAGAGTAAGTAGTGGATGAAGTAAGCAGGGTCCACTACGTACAATATGTAGAATAACTAGCATGATAGCTAGCTAGGCATGCATAACACATTGTTAAGGACTCATAATATGTAATTATGAAAATGGGCTCCAAAATGTATACAGAAAGTGGTTGTAGGCTCTACTGCTGCTAGGCATTGGAGAGAGAGTACTGGACTATGAACATTCTGTCTTGGGATACCTGGTTGCTGATTGTGTAAGTCCCGCCCCCAATTGTGGACAGCTTCCTCTGCCGCTGAGAGAGCTTTCAATGATATATAAAAGTTTTCAATATATACAGGGGTGGATCTAGGATTTCTAGAAGGGGGTTTCCAGTGGTAGTAGAACTCGGATGTGGGGGTCTGGGGGCACAGCGCTGACAAGGGTTTAATTTTACAATGCTTGAAATTTAATGAAACTTACTGTTTAAAACCTACTTCTGAGAGTTTCTAATCTACCGATGCTCACTAGCATTTAATAAGTCATGTTTCCACCAATAGTTATGTAGCTAGTTATGATAGATTGGTCTACGGAATCTTAATGATTAGCTTAAGTATTTAGCTAGCTTTATAGCTAGTCATGATCAATTTGCTTCTTCATAGCTACTTGGCATTTCTGCTTCATTATCACTATTACCATCACCTTCTATATCTTGCTCTGTAGTCTTGTAAGGTTTACTGCTATGTCAATAGGTAGAGAACAGTACTCCAGCTTAACAGAACAGTACTCTAGCTGGAAGGGGGCGGGCAAAGTCATACAAGGTGGTTAACATTCATGGTGTATCATTAACTACACCTTAGTGCGCAAATCACAATAATTATTAGGGCATATATGCCTCACAGGAAAATTTTGAAGGTTGATATTGAATTTGAGAGCAATTTCAGCGGTGCATGTGTACATAAATACAGTATTCCTCAATAACTGTCAATAAGTAGTGTGCAAATAGATGAAAGGCACACAAATTTGTAAAGATACATCTCTAATTATTGCAGATAGGTTTGGATAAATTGCATTCTAAAAACATATAAATTATGGAACTAGCATATTGTTTAATGTTTCAACTGAATGTTCTATTAGAGTAGATGACTGTTCTATTATAGTATCTTGATCTTGTGCTCTCAAACATACTTGTGATCCTTGAGTTTTACTGCATGCAAGAATAGTGAAAGTATCAGTTAGCATGCGCATATAAGCATTGGTGAGTATGATTCGAGTTGTAGTTAAGGAAGAATCAGTGTAATACTAGTTGCCTAAGGGCTAGACAGCTGTTCTGAAGTAAGCCCAGCCCCAAAGGGGTTTCTGCATGGAAATCCCAAATACCTCCCTAAAACCGCCCCTGACATACTAGTTTATCAGTGACCAGATTTGCAAAATGGATCTTACACACAAACACACACACACCAAATTTTAACGACTTTAATTAAACGTTAACAATTTTTAATCTTTCCTGGTGCAACCTATTTGCTACCTATTACTTTAACATTTTCCTTGTTGGCATTTATTCAACAGCACTGGTATACTGTATATTAGGTCGGCGATTGGGTCAGCAATAGCATGTCTATATTATTCTACCATGATACTGCAGGTAGGTTGCATCATATACAAACACTTAGTGGTGGCTTGACTTGCATATACTTACTGTATGCTGATCTGATTGCATACATATTTAACTCGGCTGGCTGTGGGTGCATGCCTGGTTTCCTGAAATTGCTTTCGGAAAAGCGTCTGTGTGTGTGTGCGTATGCATGTGTGTGTGCGTATGCATGTGTGTGTGTGTGTGTGTGTGTGTGTGTGTGTGTGTGTGTGTGTGTGTGTGTGTGTGTGTGTGTGTGTGTGTGTGTGTGTGTGTGTGTGTACCTACCTATCTACCTGTATTTGTCCATATGCACCCACGTGAGCAAAATCATTAGCTAAATGGTAAAAGCAACTTGCATGTAAGAAGTAAAAGCAAAATGAAGTCTGTATTAAACTTCCGCACAGGTAAACTTTGCTCTGAGGTTGTTTATTCACAGCGGTCTGAATAACGGGTATGGTGACTCTTCATATACTTCGTAAATGGTCTTCCCTTTCAACTTTATGGATGTTTAATACCTTTAAAACAACGTTGAAGGCCTCTTAGGCTACCAGAATAGCATACCCTTCTAAGTTGAAAGGGGGGTATTACCCATACGTACATGAATGACAGTGAAGGGCAGCCTTGAGGCTTTGTCTAAACAATTTGTTTGAGAAAGCATGATAGACACACTATAAAACAGTTGAGAATATACTTCTGTGTGTAATTTGCTATTTAAAGTGGTTTGCTATAGTTATGCTTCCTTAGTAGTGCATAGCAACGTAATCACCGAATTACAACAGAAATATGCTAAATTACAGTATTTACAAATCTAATTGTCTAGCTGAATTGATAATAACAATAGCATGAATATAAACAATTATATATATAAATGTGACTGAATTTTGGAAAATCACCCATATGGGCACACATGAAATGAATAGAATTTTCGTGTTTAGTGGGTTTCTAATAAGAGCAGGGCACAGTTTTAAAAATATTTCAAGAATTTTCTTGTAATTTAAGGTATTGAGAATGGCTTACAATCATTAATAAATAGATGTTCACTATAAAGTTTGCGATTTAATCATTAAGTGTTTTAGGTGTCAAATATGCCCATATGGGTAATTTTCCAAAATTCGGTCACATATATGGTTGATCAATTGCCTATTTGGTTAGAATGAGATAGTATTTACTGCATAGGTGCCTGGTTTTTAGAAGTAGAACTACATCAACTTGTTAAAATTGATACCATCTTTTACCACTTAATATCCACAGCTCACACAACTTTTGCTCCCTGGATAGCAGCAGCAATGCATGCAACCTTGAATTATTGTCATAAGAGCCACCCTTGGATAAGAGCAGCGGCTTGTAGCTGAATATGCAAATGCAAGTGTGAAAAGGAGTTGTTTTAGGACAGGAAATAGCATTTTTGAGAGGAGGCTAGTGGATATATAAATGCCATGGGCTACTGCCACACTAAGTAGTAGCTGCCTCTGTGTATTAGCTGCATTGTTTTTCCCACTGAAAGTTATAGCAACTGAAAGTTATAGTAACTGCAGCTGTTAACCAGTAAAATACTGTATGTCTATTATAGTATTGTATAGTAGGGATAACAGGATTCTTGAGCAACAATATCACCACAAACCATTCCTTCATGACAGCTTGGCAGTATTGGTTGTATAAAATCAAGCCCAACATCTTTAACTAAATGTTCCGCAAACTGACTGAACATCAAGACACACGGTAGTGTGTCGTGCGGCCCAAGAAGCCGGCGCGCAACACCCGTGAGTATATTGATAGGAAGAAAGAAAACGTAATTTTCGCACCTCCGTAGCTCTGTGCTTCCTTGATGAAACAAGACGATTTTTGCTGTGGACATGCCCTCCAACTGCAGCACTCCACATTCCAAATTTGAGCAAAATCGCTTCGCGCGTTCCCGAGATATGCGACTTCAAAAATTGGCTCAGTTTCTTCGTTTTTTTACTTCTTTTTCTTTTTCTTGTTGCACACTTACAAAAACTGCTATAAAACTCGAACGCCATATCCGATTGCCTTGAAATTTGGCACACAGAGGGGGATATAAAGGCGTATCTCGGTACCAACTTTGGCTGGAATACGATAAACAGGCAAAGAGTTATGAGCGATTATTCAAGAAAAATAACACCAATATGTTGTCACGCCTACAGGGTAAACCACGTATAGGAAGAAGCTGAAAATCGGTGGGTGAATAGGTTAACTATTGAACCTCAAACCTTTTGTGGTTTGAAAGAAATCGAGCTAAAAAACAGGAAGATACAACGAAAAAACCAACAGTGTGTAACAATTATGCAATAGAGATTAGCTAATAAAAAAAACGACTGCTTGCCACACCTACCAGATAAACCGCTTGGGGTAATGCTTTGAAAATCGTTGTACAGATGGAGTAATCATCTTAGAAAGGCTCATCAATGGTGTAGAAGAATCAGACTTAAAGCCACAGAGTTATAACACGAAATCCAACTTGGTGCAGCAAGTGCGAGATCGAGATACTCTAATAGAGCAGTCACCCTGAAGAGAATTCAAGAGATCAGCTAGAAATAAGAAACCTGTATAGAGATCAGCTACACGCAAGTCACCCTGTAGAGAGATCAGCTAGAAGAAGTTACCTTGTAGGGAGTTCATGCAACTATGGAAAGGGATAGTTCAGCTAGAAAAAATCACCTTGTAGAGTTCAGCTAAAAAGAAACCGCCCTGTGGAGAGATCAATAGAAGAAGTTACCTTGCAGAGAGAGTTCAGCTACAAAGAAACCATCATGTAGAGAGTTCAGCTACAAACAAATCTCCCTGTAGAGAGATTAGCTTGAAGAAGTTACCATGTAGAGAGTTCAGCTACAAACAAATCGCCCTGTGGAGAGATCAATAGAAGAAGTTACCTTGCAGAGAGAGTTCAGCTACAAAGAAACCATCATGTAGAGAGTTCGGCTACAAACAAATCTCCCTGTAGAGAGATTAGCTTGAAGAAGTTACCTTGTAGAGAGTTCAGCTACAAAGAAACCATCATGTAGAGAGTTCAGCTACAAACAAATCTCCCTGTAGAGAGATCAGCTAGAAGAAGTTACCTTGTAGAGAGTTCAGCTTCAAACAAATCACCCTGTAGAAAGATCAGCTAGAAGAGGTTACCTTGTAGAGAGTTCAGTTACAAAGAAACCACCATGTAGAGAGCTCAGCTACAAACTAGTGACCTTGTAGAGACATCAGCTAGAAGAAGTTACCTTGTAGAGAGTTCAGCTACAAAGAAACCATTCTTTAAAGAGCTCAGCTGCAAACAAATCACCTATACAGAATTCAGCTACAAACAAATCACCCTGTAGAGAGATCAGCTAGAAAAATTACTTTGTAGAGAGTTCAGCTACAAAGAAACCACCATTTAGAGAGTTCAGCTGCAAGATATCACCCTGTATAAAATTCTGCCACAAACAAATTGCCCTGTAGAAAGATCAGTTAGAAGAAGTTACCTTGTAGATAGTTCAGCTACAAACAGATCTCCCTGTAGAGAGATCAGCTAGAAGAAATTACCTTGTAGAGAGTTCAGCTACAAAGAAACCACCATGTAGAGAGTTCAGCTGCAAAGAAATCACCCTGTAGAAAATGCAGCCACAAACAAATTGCCCTGTAGAAAGATCAGTTAGAAGAAGTTACCTTTTAGAGAGTTCAGCTACAAAGAAACCACCCTGTAGAGAGATCAGCTAGAAGAAGTTACCTTGTAGATCGTTCAGCTACAAACAAATCACCCTGTAGAGAGATCAGCTAGAAGAAATTACCTTGTAGAGAGTTCAGCTACAAAGAAACCACCATGTAGAGAGTTCAGCTGCAAAGAAATCACCCTGTAGAAAATTCTGCCAGAAACAAATTGCCCTGTAGAAAGATCAGTTAGAAGAAGTTACCTTTTAGAGAGTTCAGCTACAAAGAAACCATTCTGTAAAGAGCTCAGCTGCAAACAAATCACCTGTACAGAATTCAGCTACAAACAAATCACCCTGTAGAGAGATCAGCTAGAAGAAATTACCTTGTAGATAGTTCAGCTACAAACAAATCACCCTGTAGAAAGATCAGTTAGAAGAAGTTACTTTGTAGAGAGTTCAGCTACAAAGAAACCATTTTGTGAAGAGCTCAGCTGCAAACAAATCACCTGTACAGAATTCAGCTACGAACAAATCACCCTGTAGAGAGATCAGCTAGAAGAAGTTACCTTGTAGATAGTTCAGCTACAAACAAATCTCCCTGTAGAGAGATCAGCTAGAAGAAATTACCTTGTAGAGAGTTCAACTACAAAGAAACCATCATGTAGAGAGTTCAGCTGCAAAGAAATCACCACTGCCCAAATTTCAAGACAATAGCTCTTTCCAATCTGAAGTTATCAATTGTCAAAGTTGGCAAATTGGATGTGTGGAAGGCCCCTTTTCGCAAATCCGGTCACATATGTATTATATATATAATTTGTACATTTACTGATAAGATATTTAAAGTACATCTACTTCATCTTTTCTTCTTCCTGTAGTAAGAAAAAAACATAGGTTAAAAAAGTCCCAAAGCTGGCCATAGGCCGGCTTTGGGGTATACAAATACAAAAAGAAATGAAATCTAATCCAAAACAGCCAAGCTGAAAAAAAGTGTGCAGCCCTCAGAAAGGCTATGGTGAAAAAAGATGTGAAATCCAAGGTGGCGGCCAAGAAATGGCTGTGATGGTAGGTTAATGGTAAAAATTTTAATAACGACTATTCAGGTGAATTTTTGTGCCACTTCACAAAATTTACCTGAATTGTCATTATTAAAATTTTTACCATTAACCTACCATCACAGCCATTTCTTGGCCGCCACCTTGGATTTCACATCTTTTTTCACCATAGCCTTTCTGAGGGCCGCACACTTTTTTTACAGCTTGGCTGTTTTGGATTAGATATGTATTATCTGACACAAAGCTACTGATATCACAAGCACACTTACTGATATTCACATCTGTAACTGGATCAAGATGAAGTTTTTCCCTTTTCACATTAGTAAGAGCAACTTCCAGTGAGCGCCATGTAGCATCAGGAAATAGCTTCAGCCACTTGTATAAAACTTCATGAAAGCAAAGACGATCATTCTCAAGAGAACTTTCCGTAATATTTTCAAGAACATTAGGAAAATCATTTAATCCTAACTTTACTCCAGTTTCAAACCAGTCAGCTGCATACTGCTGGGCAACACCATGCCTCTCCAGTTCTATCATTGTTGGCTTATCATCCTCTACAGGTCATACATGATACTGGTAATGGAATAATCCACAATACAAGTCACTCACTATTTTCAATCTGATCAATCACCACTGCACCTTCCACCAGGTATGCTGCAGATGTACGTGTACCTATATCATAATATGCAACACTGTATGTAGTGCATGTATCGTAACAAAACAAGGTAAGAAATAATAAATAGCATGCTGTGTGCAAATTATTATTATTTCAAGGGTTAGTATTTACTGGGCACCGGGCTTTCAGAGGTAGGACATCAATTGTGAACAAGTTATGCTCTAGAGAGTTCAGCTACAAAGCAAGATACCCTAGGAAAGGTCAGCTAACAACTACAGGGTGACTTGATTACTGAGGGTGACTTTTAACATAGCTGAATTCTACAAGATGACCTCAAACAAAGCTGAACTCTACACGGTGACTTTTTGTAGCTGAACTCTGTACAAGGTGACTTGTTAGTGGCTGAACTCTCTACATGGTGACTTGAGAGTGCAGCTACAAACAAGTCACCCATAGAGAGATCAGCTACAATCAAGTCACCATGTATAGAGTTTAGCTCCAAACATGTCACCACATAGAGAGTTTAACCTAGGATCATTGAAATTCGGCACAGGCATCCGGTAAGCGTCACTCTACTTGTCTTTCCTTTTATCTCCAATCAGACTGTTCATCCTCTTTTTCATGCAATGAAACCACATCGAGGCATTAATTTACCATATCAACACTTTCCTTTAGCAGCATATTTAGACACCACAAAATTATTTAAGTGCTTATGCTTGGCAAACACCTGTAATTTCACGATTGGATTGAGGCCACACCTATTAATGGATGAATAGTAATCTAGCATGGAGACTACTCCTCTAAACAATCTATTTATGCGATCATGATGACAATGCCCCCTTATTATTAGTCTAGCTGTATAATGCTAGTACCAAGACAGTGACAAATGAAATAGTGACATGCCCCCTGGTAAGGTGAAAGGCCAACAAGTACTCTAATACTAGTGCTGAAACAATTATTCGGTTATTTGACTATTCTGTCGGTATGGCATTATTCGATTTGTTACCACACTATTTGAATAATCGTTAGCACTTTGTACACTGTATTCAGATGGAAAAGCCAGCCTTGAAACTTAAGATTGTGAATGAAGTGATGTACCTATGCTGTAAAAATTTATTTTAGAAAAGATAGAAATAGCTCTTAGGCTTTACCTTGCTCTCTAACAAAAGGTTTCGGTACTTATTCAATAGAAGTATAAGCTTTAAAGAATAATCGAATATTCGAATATTCGGTCGTTTTGTTCACAACTATTCGAATAGTAAAAATTGCTATTCGTTTCAGCACTATCTAATACAGTAGTTACCCTAATAGAATAGTCACACATGGACAGATGGGTTTAACAAGAAGGTAAGGCACTAAATATGCAATCTAAAATCAAGTGAATTACCGGTCTGTCATTTTGGTAGGGCAAAACGAAAGGCAAAAACGAAAGGCAAAAACATTAATCAGCATTGGCTTTCAGCAAGTTTTCACTAACTCAAGCTACTTTCCTTTGATCACTCATAATTCTCAAGTGTTATGTGGAGAAATAGAAGGAGATTCACTTAGAGAATCCACCGCTGGGCTGGTTTGCAGGCCAGCTAGCATGGAATGAGCAGTGGCTGCCGGAGTGTTGTATTTACAGTGAGGATGGAGCCCAGTAGAGGGACTGGGCCCTACTAAAGGAACTGTATGGCCCTGTATGCAAGACAGAGATACTCCAATCAAATAATCAAAGATTAGAGCAGTCTTACACTCGGTCTTACATCAGGACATTTATGTAACTGAGTTACAACATCTGGCTTCTATTTCTTGCATCAAGTTTCTTGATTGCTACAGTAGGTCGTGGATCAATTAGTTACTAGCCAACAAGGAGAAAAAAATTTGTACTCAACACTAGAAAATGGGGGAACAGATTTCATTATTACAATGTAGGACTTAATGCTTTGTTCAAGGCTTACTTTGACAAACTATGATGTGTTGTCTGGCACATTAATCCCAATTTCAGTAGCTATAATACGGATAGGTAAAGGAAATTTCAGAGTGTGTATATTTAGTAAAGGTCACCTTGATGACTGACAGAGAACTGGAGCTCCTAATAAAGATTAGGCCTAAAGGAGCATGTTTATTTTTCCTGGAAGATGTTTCTTGAGTGAATAGATGAAAACATTGCCTGGATTGGAAGCTTTATGTAAATTGGCTAACTTGCCACAACAATGCATATAATTGAGTGTTCATCCAGATGGCAACATCCTACGTACATTAAATAAAACATTTTCTATTACAAAAGCCATTCATAACACATGCAGTAAGTCCTGTAAGTGTAGTTGTTTCCAAATGTTGAGGAGGACATACTACAGACAAAATTATTTCTATAGCATTAGCCTCTCATGCAAGTCATTTTATGTCTATGCAATCTATACAGACAGGGTGGATTCTTACATGATCTATTAAATTGAAGAGGTCAGTGGCAAAAGGGGACACGTGCTATTTTAGATTTTCCATTTTCTAATAATTAGAATGGCTTGTTTTAGCCATGTGAGTAATGTTGTTAGTAAACAACAGAATTTAAAAGTTCATGATAGTCTCAAACTAATTTTTAGCAAATATTACAAAAATTCGAACACAACCAACCTGATTGAAGATAAAAGGAAAGACAAGGCACGCAGGGCATACACTCGTCAGAATCCCAAAAGGCACATCCCACCAGTGAGTTAGTTGTGGTGTAAAACGGTGACCGTGTGCCGCTTCGTTTGGGCTCTAGGCTTGCGACTGTGGTTAGTGGGTGAGACAAATTTTCAAGTTTTGGAGATTTAAAAAAATTCTATATCCAGTCACTGGTAAGTGTTTTTTTTTTGTTTTTAATACTGTATTTCATGTTAGATGGACTAATATTATTCCGTAAAGATGATTTTCGTGGTAGTTTTAAAGGCAGCATTTTAGGTGGCGCACATCATTTTCTGGGTATCCCTACTTAAACAGTACTACCGTACTGTTTGATATTTTGTAATTCAAAACAATACAACTAGTAATATATTACATAATACCATACCTGTTTCACTGCCCGTACAAAAGTCTCAATAGTAGCAGTGAAATTTATCCCGTATTTCACTGACAGCAGTGAAAAAGTTGTAATTGCAATTTCATTGGCTAGAATTTATGTTAACAATGTAGCGCCAATTAGTGTCGACGCGTGTTTAGTACATAGTGACAAATTGCGTACATAGCAAAGCTAATGCAGCATATGCAGCGAGTATGGTATTAACTGGGAATAGCATGGGTAGCAGTGAAATTTGGGATAAATACCACTCTTGTTGTATTGGAAATGGTAAATTTCACTCGGCTTCGCCTCGTGAAATTTATCCCCATTTCCAATACAACACTCGTGATATTTATCCCAAATTTCACTGCTACCCATGCTATTACTAGTACTAATTACTTTTTAGACAATCATCACAATTCATACAAAATCAATAAAATTGCAGTTCAAGTAATATAAATAGCTAGATCCAATTATAACCAGCATGTCAATCTATAGCTAAATGTCCAGAAATTTATTATATTACATTAGCAACAGCTTTTCAAATCTTGAATCAGTCAGCCTGTTTTATTTTGGTGTAAGCACTGCACATCCTAGGCTGAAAAGTCTTTCAACAAGAGCACTTGAAGGCAACACAGTATTGTACATAAGAAACAGATTCCAGTGGCTTGGGTACTTGTGAAGGCATTCAATGTTTTTGGCACTCTTCAAAGAGTCATTTGCTTCTTCTTCAATGCAGTTGGCTTGTGAGTTGCCTTCGTCATTAAAATCATAAAATGAATCCTCTTTCTTGCTCCTTGATCTTTGCGATCTGTCTTGACTTTGTGGTGTAACTTCTACTTCATCATCGGTCTGCTCTTCCATTGCATGTAAAAGCATTTGCTTGTATTCATCTTATGAGATTCTACCCACTTCAGTTTAAATTTGGGAAAAACTACTGCAGCTAAAATAGGATCTTCAGTTTCAAAAAATACTTGGAAGTGACATTTAATCGCATTTTCTATGCAATCAACAAGCCCCATGGTCGCAGATAATAGGTTAGGTTTTACTGCTTTAACCTTCTTGATTATGGCTTTCAAAGTTGGTAGCAGTGTGCCAAAGTAGCAGTTGTCCTAACCTTGTAATATATCTAGGCCATTAGCAAGTGGCTTGAGCACATCACACTATTCCTTCAAAAGTTATTTCTTTGTCATTGAAGCAATGAATTCCCATCCAGTACATAGCTCAGTAGTGGAATTTTTGTTGATCTGTACTACAGCATCATAACACAAATTCCATCTTGTAAGAGTGGGCACTATTAGCTTTCTTTTAGCTACCTTCTCTACTTTGTCAGCAGCAACTGTAGATCTACTTACTCTGTCCCATATTGCCAAAGGAACACTTCTTGACAATGAAGACAATGACAAATATTTATCGATTTATCAAATATTTTAGCATGGAATGTGATAGGAGCTTCCACAAATGATCCACCAAACAACTCAATAATTCTGCTTTTCTATTGGGCAAGCGAAGCTTTCCATGCTCTGAAATAGAAGGAAGCCAATGATTGAAACATTCTAATAGAGCAGTCAAGAATGTTTTGCTAACTATCCCACTAGGGATCAACATTGATGGCTTATGAATTCAGGATGCACAATCACTGTCATAGATTAGGTATATTATAGACTAGCTATTGAAAGTTAGCTACTTCTATGAAACAAATAAACATAAAAGTTATCAACCCATTGCTGTCTTGCCAACCTTATCTCGTGTTTTTGAACAACTGTTGATCACCCAATTACAATGCCACATTTTTCCTTTCATTCCTCCTGAGCAGTTTGGATTATTGAAAGGATCCTGTACTTCAGATGCTGGTATCTCACTTACCTCTACAACTGCATCTGCAATCAATCAACAAGCAGAGGTTAGGCTAGTTGCTTTGGATATTAAGGGAGCTTTTGATCATGTGTGATGGGATGGTGTTTTGGAACATCTCAGGAGCATAGGCTGTCGTGGTAGAGTGTTCCGTTTATTTCAATCCTACTTACCTGACCGATACCTCAAAGTTGTTACCTCATTGGACACATCAGATCTTTATCCTATTTCTACAGGTGTTCCACAAGGTGCAATTTGGTCACCATTGTTATTCAACTTATATAATCGTTCGTTTCCAAGTGTTGTGAAACACAGTCTGGTGGTTGGGTATGCAGATGACCACACCCTTCTGATAACTATTCCTCATAAGAATGACTGTACTGCTGCAGCTGATCACCTTAATGCTGATTTGTCTGCTTTATATAAATATGGCCAACCTTGGAACATCATATTTGCCCCAGCAAAAACATTTTCATTAGTGGTTTCCTTGAAGTCCGATGTTTCCAGCCATCCTCCCCTATTTTTAAATGACATTCGAATTCCAGAAGTCAACTCAGTCAAAGTCCTCGGATTTACTTTTGACCTTTCTTTCACTTGGCAAAGGCACACAGAAAATGTTTTGAGCTGTGGACAACAATGTTTAGGTCAGTTATATCGCTGACAATCATTTTTTGAATGTCAAGATATTTTAACACTATAAATCTTGGATCCGTCCTATGCTAGAGTATGGTTCCATCTTGTATTCAAGTGCAGTTTTGTCTCATGTAAGTCGTTTGGACAGCCTTCAATCCCGTATTGAGAATATGTGCGGCTTTATGTTTCCATCTTTGTCTGACCATCGCAGTGCCTCTATCTTGGGTTTTAAATGTCGCCGCTTGGATGGTGAAGGGCATGGCAACCTTCAAACTTTCCGCCCATCATTTAAGACAACACACAGATTATCTAGTAGACTACACAGTTTTGATCCAGCCCGCCATCTTCATTTTCAGAGCCCCTGTAATTTTCGAACATTGGACCGCTTTCGTCATAGTTGGCAAGTGACCATAGTAACTTTGTGGGACTCAATCCCAGCAGAGCGTCTGTTACAAGGTGACTGTAGGGGATGGAAAATTGTTTTAAAAGACATTCAGAGAACTATTATGATGTAATGATGTGGTGCATAGTAACTGTATACTGTATGTATAAACGAGGTGTAACAAACGTGAAAAAAACATATATATATAAATTTCATGATATACAAATTCATCACTCAGCTTGTGTATTTACACTGATATCACTTGTAGCACTGATGTACTGGAAGTATAATACAACATGGTACGTACATGACTAGCATACAACATTACAAACTCTTTTATCAAAAAAGGTACAGTGTACAATGACATCTTAGGTACATTATTCTCTAATTATAGTTAAAATCTATACCTAAGCTTATATCACGATATATACCACTTTAGCGTGGGTATTCAAAGACACTGCTTGGTGTTTAACTCGCCATGGAAAACGGTTTGCCAATGACTTTGATACCCAGCCAGTTCAAAGAATCGATGCACTTTGACTTGTTATATTGAGCGACATAGAGCTTTGTATTGCAGGACTCAATTTTGTAGAGGTTGCTAAGCTTAGTACATTAATTTTGCTAGTTGGTTGTTACTAAAGGATATTGAAGGCACAAAATAATTGTTTGGGAAATTGTGGATGAGTATTTCTACCCACCGCATATCAGCCTTTGAACAGACCACGGAACAGCAAAGCTACTACTGCTACGTTGAAATAGGTTAGTAACTTACAGCCCTAAGTACTTAACTTAATACAATAACTATACAAATCAGCCTGCATTTCATCTATCTCTATTCCAATTATATCAGTGTTGGTCTCAGCATCACAATACAAAACTTCTCTGCAGGACTTTTCTTCAGTCCGTTTCCTTTTCTTAGGCAATTCATGTCTTACGAGTTGTCTACGTGGTGGTGGCACAGAAACTTGGGTTGGTAGTGATGGCAGTTTCAATGATGGCACTTCATCGACCCGCAATTTTCTTCCCTTGGAAATAACAAAGTGGTTACTACATACTCTTGTGGAGTTCAGGATAGGAAGGTTTTGTCGACCAATCTAGTACTTCCATTGCTTTAGAAGGGCTGGTCTATTGACAGGCAGACAGTGGTAGCTAACATCACGTTACCACAGCCAGGCACTGCACAAAAATTAACCATACCTTTTCAGTTAATTAGCAAACAATTAACATGCCTTAAGTACTCTTTGTTACAACTAATTCTACCACTGAACAAGGCCAACTACAAGAAAAACACAACTTGACAACTACACACAAATACGCGCGAATTAGCACCGGTCCCCCATGCCATATTTTCTAATTATGCATTTTTGATTAATGAATATGTGCCATTGTACATTTTTCAAATCTCTGTTTATCAAATGTCACTTAGCCAAATGCATGCTCTGGCACAATTTCAGCTTAATATGCCAATAAATTTGGGTCAGGAGTTACAGCCCTACAAAGTAGCA